>NC_056749.1:322280053-322287553 GCF_019279795.1 Protopterus annectens
AAGTTCTCCGGTTCGATTCTCGGCTGGGGTGCCTTTTGTGCACAGTCTGCATGTCTTCCCTGCGTTCTCATGAATTTCCACTGGATGCTCTGGCTTCCTCCCACATTGCAAAGACATGCATCTGGAGTGTTTCTCCCCTGGCCTCCATTGAAAATGGGCTCTATTCCAGTCGGACTTTCCCAGTAAACAAATGGTAAATTAATTAATTAATGGTGATACCTGCATATCCTGTATCTTGACTATAGATATCACTGAATAACTGCTACTTTGCTTACCTGCATGAACAGATGGTCCATGGCGAACACACTGTATTTTTGGAGCTGGCTGCTGTCCATCTCTGACATTCTACCCCAAGTCCTCAGCTACCAACAATTCCTTGCTTCATTTGTGGCTTCTAAGATATGTTATTGCACATCTGCTGAGGCATTGCCTTTTTTACCCTTTGAGACTTCACAGCCATCAAAACAAGAATCTTATGGAGCAGTTCAGTAACAAAAGCAGATTATAGTCCGCAGCTTCTGGCACTAACAAAATGGATGATGGAAGGTAAAGTGGGCAGCATGTCAGAATTTCTTCAATGTTGCTGTGTCATGTGCTTGCAGTTGCTATCTAGTACACCCTGCTATTTCTACTTTGTACTCTGTTAAGAACATGCGGTCATGAAATGCATCTGACCAATCCTAGACGGACCTGTGATAACAGATACAACTGAGGCTGGAACACCCAAAAAGAACAGCTGCACTTGAGTCCCTAGCTGATCCTATTGCAACATGGAGCCTTTTTATAAAATTTGACCATCAAACCTATGCATATTTGCTGCCTCGGACCATAAACATGTGTGACAGAAAAGGATTATCATATTATCTTCAACACAGGTTTCAAATACTGAAAGTTGTGTGCGAGTGTGTGTGTGTGTGTGGGGGGGCTACCCTACTTCTAAATTAGGGGATTTGGGGGATCACTCTGCACCACTTGTTAAATATAACCACTCTAAATTCATAGCACCTTGGGGGTGGTATAAATGCCACATCATGTCTCCCCTGAAAAGATGCTACTAGCCTAATGGGACTAACCTTGTTAACAAAGGATAATTTAAAAAAAATACAGTACCTTGGGGTAGATTATATTTTAGTTAGTAGGTACTTTTGACTGTCCAGCAGTTTCAGCAAAACCCTACTCTGCTGAATCTTGCATTAAAAACTGTGATAATTCAGAACTCTGTGTGCATGACGTTTTATACTACCGATGGACCAGTTTAACAGTCATTGCTTCAATGACCTATTAAAGATGAACTTCTGTAAAGATGGCCTCCATATGAAAGTGGTGTAATCTGGGGAATTGTCAAAGTGAAATGACTTGTGAGAGCACACAAATCAAATGTAATAGCATTGTGAAAACCTCCAAGGAAATAGCGTATCAAAAGTTTTTATTAACCGCTTTCATTCTGATGAAGTCTTGCTGACGAAAGCGGTTAATAAAAACTTTTGATACGCTATTTCCTTGGAGGTTTTCACTTGCTGCTTTACCCTGGTTTTTGGATTACTGTGTTTGTTTTTTTGCACTTTTTTGCTTCTTTGTAATAGCATTGTGAAATGGTGTGTTAGTGTCACAGCACACAAAATAAAATGTACTTGTCAAGTATACTACATTATTCCTGCTAACCTGGGACAGCTGGGGAACCTGATCATGTTTTGTTCTCTCTGCATTAATAGTAAAGCCGTGGGTGCAACTGATTAGCAGAATTTTGTAATATTAGAGATTTAAATGGTGGGAATTTCATGGATTATCATTATGGCACTACCACCTTGGGAGGCCGCTGTGGATGTAATGGTGCAGGGAGTTAAGAAACAAGTCTACTACTACTGAAATATAAGCAATCCAACCTATGTGATGCAGACAGTTAATGCTAGGGCATCTACATAAACCACACTACTACTGGAAAAGTGCAGAGCAAAGCAGAAATTCTCCTGTTATGAAATCATATGTAAATTAGCTGGAAGAAAGACAGTCTCTGTAATCAGACCCTTTGGAACACAGCATTTAAATCCAAAGACATTTTCCTCTCATGTTTTACTTTGCGCTCCAAGAATTCTGTCTTAACTGCATTGCAGACTGCTGCCCTCTTGTCATGTTGGCACAGTTTCACAAGGAACTATTACAAAACCAATGATGTTTGCCCTTTAGCAACTGCAAAACCTAGCCTGCTGTCAGGGCTTATTCAACAAGATTCCTTTGTTGCTTAAAATACTACATAATAAATATATTATTGAGTTTTATTTATTCTGTGCTCTATTTCAGAAAGACTTTTCCAAACAACATAAGGAGCATTTAGATCCACAAAACTGTGCCTTGAGTTCAGATTTTATTTTCCATCATATCTAGATATTATTTATCCACATTGCAGGCTGTACCAGACACAGCTCTGCACTGCCCGACACAGAAATAGTTTCCCAAAAGCACTAAACTGAATAAGTACTGTTTTAACTCATAAGTCACATCTCTGCAAATGGGGATAGCTGTAAGATAGGTTTTCAGCTAAGTGTGTGCACACATCAGCAAATACAGACGCAACTCTTATCCAAGGCAAACACACATACACATGCAAAAAAGAAACACCAACTGTGAGAGAAACTCAGGTCTATCAGTCTTAGATTGCACTGCAATACAAGCATATTAAGGGACACCATTTAGCTTTAAAAGTATAACAGGACATATTTTGTAATTCTCATAAAAGTCCGAAAACCCATTTACCAGTATTGCTTGCTGCTTTACAAGTTTCAGATCCAGCAGTAAAATGTCACCAACTGACGTACGCATGCCACATAACCATCATCAAAATGAGTAAAAGTAGACACCAGTTAAGTGTTAAAGGAAAGGTAAGAAAATATACTGGTAGACACTGACTAGCAGTGTATTTATCTGTTCTGTATTTCCTGGGAAAGACATACTGAGCACAAGTCCATTTTTCAGCAGAAACTCATATAAAAAAATCTCTAGAAAAATAAACATGCACCCACACAGTTTAACTACTAAGTTCTCCAGGAAATCTCATACCATAGTATTTGAGAAATAAATTGTGTCCCACAGACTTCCCCCATCTGTAGAATAGACTCTCTCTCCACGTCAAGCAGAGTACCTTTTTACCCCTTTTTAAGAGCAACCTGGATAACTGGATGGGAAAGAGAAAATACACCCCTGGGATTCTACCCATTTCACTGTTGGACTGGGGCATCGGGTGCTGACTTGTCTAAACATGGGCTAAACCCTTGGTTAGGCTTATAGAGGCCTCAGGGCCAATAGCCTAGTAACCACCTATGATCCCATGAAATTGAAAAAGTGTACATCACCAGTGCTACAAACCACTAAAACATCTATCCATCAGTTTTCAGTATGAGCAGATTGTCAAAAACATGGAAAGTGGTTGGGGAGAAAGGTAAGATACAGACAGAATTTCTGTTAAATTACTAAGTAGAAGCTTATATGATGGCTTAGCTTGGATTAATTTATATGAGAACAGTTAACTGTAAATCTACAAGAATCTAGTTGTCAATGGCCACAACACTTGCTCCTCAAGCACTGTAAAACACAAACAGGAGGAAGAGTCAATACACTTCGACAGAACTGCCTCACACATATTAATCAGAACAGGAACTTGTCCATGTTTAAACTGTAATGCGGTAACTTGTGCAAGATCCGGAATAAATAGGAAATATTGTTTAGTTAAAAGGCATTTTATTTATACTAGTACTTTTGTAGTTTATGGGATTTTTTGTAAATGTTCACAGTCTTAGGTGGTATATAGGTCAGACCACATGTGTGGTGAAACCTAGAGTACAGAAATGCATATGTGATTTAAAAAAAAACAGGAATGTAATTAATCCTGTAGCCCAAGAAGTTATGGAAAAGCATGAGGCAAAGGTTTCCATGTTTCAGGTTTTCTATTTTGAACATGCAAATTTTAAGGGGAGGAGGGCATAGAAAACTGCATTATGCAAGCAAGTAACTATATATAACATATTGTATCCACAAGGTGTGTATGAAATTTGGAATTAGGATGGAATTATTTAATAGACTGAATGCAGCATTATGTTGTGAAATTTAAGTATTAACAATATTATTTAATTGATTTCTTCATGTGTATGGTTGGTAAAGTTGTAAAACTAATAGAATTTAAATACAATTTCTACCAATTGTGCTTTTAGACTCCCTTGAACATGTGCAGAAGTGATTTCACATTATTAAACATCAGAACTGAATCATTGCTTGCATGTTTTTATTTATTAAAATAAAGCTGGCAAGGAATATGTATTAACTAATCTGATTGCCAATACAATGTGACGGCAATGAGTAAACCATTTAGGCACATGTTCAAAGGCTTCTCCTGTAGCAAGAGGAAAGTCATCCTGACCCACGACATGGCTTTAGTCAAAACGTACTTAAATATTTCCTGAAAAATATTCAGCCTATCATACTTTTGTAGTTCACAAGATGACTCCTAGATATCTAGTAACAGTGAGACTGATGTCACAAAGAAAGTAAAATGCAGTAAGCCATGCTTGCAGCACCCTAAAATTCATGTCCCACCAACTCCATATTATTTTCTGGGGACTTCTGTTATCCACTGTAACTTTCTTATTTGAACTCATCAGGGAAATCAGATTTTATCTCACATTACCTGTTTTACTGTTCCTCTAACCCTTCTGTAAAATAAATCTTCTTTACAGTCATTCAATGATTTTATTTCCTCACCGTTCGTTGACCAGCTTACCCCACCCATAGATGAAAGCAGTATAGGCATCATCACAGTGTCGGGCCTAACTCCCTCTCCTAGTAGCTGACATGTGCATCCGCTTGCATGAGGGCCTGCTACATCTTCACCTCACCTTATTGTGAAAATACCTGCACTCTAATTACTCTGAAGGCTGCAGTGCAAACATAGTATGGCAGAGCACATAGCTCATATGCTGAGTGCTATACACTGATTCTCCTGTAGATATCAGCACTCCATTAGACCAGACGACTGCTGCTCTCTGCTAGTACATCTGGGACCTCCAATGGCTAAATCATAAATTGATACAGACTGCTTGGGTGTAGTCCCTCTATGCTATACCGCTGGCACTTTATATTCATCCCTTTTTATTAGGTAAATGTATAAACCTGAAAATACAGATCAGTTCTTTGCACCCGACTCCTTTTATTTCCTCTAAGAATTTTACGGTATGCATTGTATACCCACTCCACTGACTTGATCAGTGCTTTGCTGTTCTCATAATAAGGCATGCAGTGTTTTGCAGACACGAGTGTGCATTGTTAGGATGTATGTTTGTGTGTGTGAGGACCTGCTCGGTTCGGTATGCTTTTCTGTTATGATTAAATACCTAAATGTGGATATACACATGGAACTGTGCCGAGAGGAATATGGATAAACCTAGTGTATATCCCTAATGAGATAAATGACCAATACCAGGTCCAGAAATGGATGGAATGCAATTCTGGTTATCTGTACTCCAGAAAGGGGAAGGGGGCTGAACCTGCTGAACCTAGATGAAGGACACTGATCTGGAAGTGAATTCTCATCTCATGGGGCTATCCAGGTCAATGACAGGTGCAGCACGATATCTGAAATTGCTTTTACAGTGACTGAGGGGATCCCCCCACCAAACAAAAAAAAAACTGATCATGTAAAGAGGAAAAAGCATCTTATAATGTGCAGAAACTCTAAATGTGGTACCAAAAACCAACCCACTGTATCACTGTATTAACACCTGGTATTAAACTAAAATACAGCCAAATTACGGAACCATAATATCCAACTTGTACTACCTTTACAATATGAAAATAATTAGTAGCAACAGCGCAGGAATATTGAAAATATATATACTAGCTCTACAGGAAATATTTAACATTTTAAAATATTGTATAATTGCCTCTTCATAGGCTCATAAGTGTATACTAGGCTAATGATCACTAGGCCCTTATAAGCCGGTCCTTGCAACACAAATGTGACCTCGCAAATTTGATTTATATAGGGGGTGCTTTACTGCCTGTCTGTCCATCACAGACATAGGCGTCAGACCAGGAGTGAATTTCCAAGTACCCATCCCTTGGTCCAACATGCTTAAATAGGGTATGAGAGGAATTCTGCTTCATATGGATGGGGAGCCTGTTCCACAAAATGGGGAATTCTCTGAGAAACTTATAGGGCATGTTGGAGAGACATATGTCCTAAGCAAAATGTAGGTCTTTTAATGTCGTAGTTCTTATGCTGTTTGTTTTGAAGATGTGCAAAAGGATCATCAAAACAGAATCCAAGGATGCCTTATACCAAACAAAGATTACCTTTCAGAAGTCTTTATAATACAGAGTAAATAGACAGGGCTTTGGAGCAATCAGCACAGGGCATTGTGTTTACTCCCAGCAGTCCTTTTGTAAGGAACCTTTGTGGATGTTCCAGCTGCTGCTTGTGTCTGGTCAGGTATATACTGAATGGAGCATTATACTCTATATGATAGGGTCTGATGAGGGCCAAGTACAGTGGTGTGATGACCTCTCTGGACCTAGATGCCCTTTACTTATAAGTTGAGCATCTATTCAAGCCAGAAGGATGTACAGTGTATCTAGACAAACACCACTGCACATGGTTAAGGCATGTGCACATTTGAGTGTTAATCGAAATGGGTGAGCCACTTCTATGATGTTCTAACCACAGTAAATTCACAACTTAGTATCTCTCTGGGCTACAGGCATTATTTATATGGTTGGGCAGTACAATAATATAGGCTGGATGCACTAAGACTGTTTACAAATTCAGCTACTTGACCAATGAAAGGAAGAAAAACAGGTCATGAAAGTTAAGTGTGTGTATATAGGGGGATCAGCAAGGAAACATTCAAAATTATTTACTGGATGGCATGCAGTAAATGAAAATATGGTCACATAGCTCTATTTACAGTGTTGGCCTCAGGCTAAAAGACTTAGAATACTGCATCCACCAGGTGGCATAAGTGCCTGCAGAAACATAAAATTGCTTGCAAAACAGTACTGAAAGAGTATTACTTTTCACACACTTAGTGCTATAAAACTGAGCTAGTCTGGCATTGCAGGGTAATATTATCAGTGTTCAAAAAATCATGATAAGGCACCACTTGTCTGAAGCCTTCTGTTAACACTTTAGGACACAGAGCCCTGGAATAGCTTAATGCTGTTTCTGCAAAGTTTGATATTCAGTAAACGTAACTGTATTTTTCTGAGTCTGACTGAGGCACAGTGAAATTGTCAAGCAATGTCAACTACTTTTCTCCAGTATAATGACCTAGTCTGGTCTCTTGACTTTCTTCTACCATTGTTTTAATAAGTAAAGTTAGCTAAAATGAAGAGCCAGCAGATGCACGATAAAACAGAGAAAAAACTTATGACCACATAAGACACGGAAACAGAAATAATGCTATCAGTGTGACTGTAAGAACCCAAGCCATATACACCTTTAAGCAGGCAAATTTC
>NC_056749.1:322292553-322422553 GCF_019279795.1 Protopterus annectens
GTTTAAACAAGAACTAGCAACATTATTCTACTCCATTAGTAATTCTTAACCAAATTTAAAATTCGCAGTGAGTAAGGACAATGGCTTAAATGGTGCGTCACATTAGAGAATCACAGAGCAGGATCTAAAGTTGTCACATCTAATTCCTCTAGTGCACACTACAGTGTTTAGGATAAACCATTTTTTTTTCATCTTACCTTTAAGCATCCCTGTGACTAGCACTTGCTCTAAAACCTGCTGGGAAGCAATAGGAAGCCTTAAACTGATACAAGCACTCAACTCTCCTTGTAAATAAGGAGAAATTAATTGTAGGCACTAAACAGCCTATAATTGCAAAGTACCTTGCTAAGGTAAGGGAAAACAGCTCTTGTACTTTACAAAAAAATAAAGCACCAAATCAGGCATGTCCAAGGGTCAGCATCCGGTGATTTCTCCTGTCCACCTGGTGAATCTGGGCATACTGGAGCAATGTAGCAATTGCCTCATGTACACAGACAACCCTCTCCTCCTACCACCCAACACTACAACCTGCGAGAGATGCAGTTACTTAGCCAAACTGGAAGCAAAGCTCTCTCCACCCAAGATTGTGCTAGACAGTCACTACACCTGAAGCAGCACATAGCCCTTCTAAACCCATACCACCAACACCCTCACATAGCAACACTAAACCCTCATATGCAGAGGCCCATAACAGTAACCTGCCCAAGCAACAAGGACCTCTGAAGCTGAAATGCAAACAAACACCAATCACAACCAAAGTGTCACATAACTCACAACACTAATGTGCCACACAACAACAGCCCCTAAAGCAAGACAACATACCCAACACTTTAGTCATAGGTGTGTCTATAGTCAGGCACACTGATGTCCTACTCTCCAGGCTGAACAAGGAGAAAATTACAGTCAGCTGCCTGTCAGGTGCCAGGATCTGCCACATAACGCATGCACTCAAGTCACTCCACAACAAGTACAAATATGACTCTGTCATTGTCCATGTTGGAGTGAATGACTTGAGACGTGCCTCCCTGGACTACATGAAGAGAGACATGGAAGAGCTCTCAGATCATGTGGCCCAGGCAGGTATGACCCTAGCCCTGAATAGCATCCTGCATTCGCCCAGAATGATACCACAGTATAAGGACAAAATGACTGACTTCAACAACTGGCTAAGCTTCTGGTGTCATTAAAAGGGGATCCAGTATCTGTCTGCCTGGGATGACATGATTGACTGACCACGATGCTTTGGCAGAGATGGTCTGCACCTGTCGCCTCTAGGATTCACGTTACTGGCTAAGGCTTTTGCCACCCCTATAGTGCCTTAGGCAAAGTTCAAAGGACAAAACCACCACCGTAATAGGTACAAGCATGCAAAATCTGAAGGTAATGCTTAGTTGCTAGAAGTCTAAACCTCAAAATACACTCTCTCGAGGCACTCCTAAAAATGGAGAACATCGATATCTGTGCAGTAACTGAGACCTGGTTCAAGGCTCCAAAGAGAACTCCTGCAACACCAGGCTACAACTCTTACAACACTTTTCGGCCACCAAACCAGGACAGAAACATTAAAAGGTGGAGGAGTGTCCATATTCACCAAGGACATTCACACCACTAGGCCAGTTGCCCAACACAATGCATCTGAAATTCTCCAGGTGCAACTAACACTAGGCAAGACTGCAATCCAAACTGTAGCTTGCTACAGATCCCCCACCATGCCCCAAGATTCTCACTACACCTTTACATACTGGAAAATATTAAGATACAACCAAACACCCTAATAACGGGTGATTTCAACTACCCCGCCATTTACTAGGAAAACTACTCGTGTACCAACACCTTTGCCCAACAGTTCTTGGAATTCATAAATTCCAGTGCCCTGGATCAACAAATCTATAGTGCCACCAGGGGCTCCAATATCCTAGACATGGTCATTACCAACATGGGAAATCGATGCTCCACACCTATGGTCACCCCCTCATTGGTCAGGCCTGACCATAAGCAAATCACCCTTGACATCCCCCCCCCCCCCAGTAAGGAAACCTCAGTAAAAAACTTCTCCAAAGCCAACTTCATGCTACTCAAGTCAGAAGTGACAAACTTCATGACACCCATGCAGATGGGAACTGAAAGTTCGACTGCTGAATCCTACACTAAGGCACTGTATGAGCACATTCACTCGTGCATGAATCATGCCATCCAAAATAGAACCAAGATGCTCTCCTCCCAAAAAAAAGGAAGCCAATCTGGTGGTCTCCTGCCATAAACAAACTTTACAACAAAAGGAAGAAACTCTTGCAGAAAAGTAGAAAATCCCAGGATGCAAAAATCTCCCTTACCGGCCTCAGTAAGAAGATGTGATCCCTCATAAAATCCTCCAAAGCTAGTTACGAAAATAGAATTGCCAAAGATTCCAAAGACAACCACAAGACATTTTATAGCTATGTCAAGAATCTACATGGCAATGCTCAGATCTGCTCTGAGCTACAACAGAATGGCATTAAATATACTGATCCCAAGGATAATTCCAATATCCTGGCAGATCGATTCAGTGCCAACTTCACCCCTCTCTCACCCCCTAAAGGGCCAATCTCAATACTGAAAGATTGTCAAATTTCGGTAATAACGGCCACACAGGTAAAAAAACGCACTCTCCAAAGCTAAGAATACAGCATCTATGGGATCAGATGACATCCTGGGCTGTGTACTACATGAACTACAAAATGAACTGGCACCTCACCCAAGTGTCATGTTTAATCATAGCCTCACCTCAGGCTTTGTGCCCACTGAGTGGCACACAGCTACAGTTATCCTACTTCACAAGGGATGATCCACCTTGGATCCTGGGAACTACCACCCTATCAGTCTGATGAGCCTGATCTGCAAGGCCATGGAACGTATTATCATGGAACTTATAAACAAAGACATTGGCAACCTTGAATACAAAAACCACGAAAACTGCTTCCAGGAACCAGCAACCACACCAAGCTTAGGAAAGTGTATTTATTACACACTGACTAAGCGCTTTCACCAAGTGTTTGGCTTCTTCAGAGTCAGTGTCTACAAAACTACATAAGCATTTTATACATACAACTTAATGACATCACAAACCCTTTCTATTAATTGATACACACACCCTTCCAATCAATTAACAATTTGTTACACAGTTTACTAAAATATGTGCCCTCCGCAATATACCTGCAGCCTCTACAACAACCACATTTTGACATCTTAGATGTCCTATTTCTAATCTCTCTTTCTCAAGTACCTTTCAAATAGATAATTCAAAGATAATTTGAAAGGTATTGAAAGGGCACATATGTTTGTGTTAAAGGGTATGGGCATACTTTGCCTTGCCCGGGTTCTTGTAATTGTAACACAAAGAATTTAGTGTATGTGGCCTCATGTATAACCTGCGATGCATTTTATGTGGGTATGACTACCCGTAGACTACGTGAAAGGATAGTAGAACATGTTAGAGCTGTGAAAAACAAGGATACACATAATGCATTATACCTTCACAGCGCCAATTGTAGGGGGTTTAAAAAATTTGTATTTTTTATTATAGATAGAGTTTTCGCTGAACAAGGAGGGGATGTTAGCAATAGAGTAGCACTTTTAGAAACAACATGGCAGTTGAGATTAAATGCCACAAGACAACCGGGCATTAATGATTATATCTCAATGAAACCAGTTTTGAGACACAGGGCTAGTATTATTTAGGTTGTATTTAGGTTAATTTTGAGTATTAATGTTTATATATAACTGTGGAATAAGTTTTATGTGATTCAGTACATGCATTTGACAAAAGTATTTATGTGTGATTTTATATACATAATAAGTCAATTTTAAAGTGTATAGTTATGCTTGTAATAGGTTCAGTTTTAGTAAACTGTGTAACAAATTGTTAATTGATTGGAAGGGTGTGTGTATCAATTAATAGAAAGGGTTTGTAATGTCATTAAGTTGTATGTATAAAATGCTTATGTAGTTTTGTAGACACTGACTCTGAAGAAGCCAAACACTTGGTGAAAGCGCTTAGTCAGTGTGTAATAAATACACTTTCCTAAGCTTGGTGTGGTTGCTGGTTCCTGGAAGCAGTTTTCGTGGTTTTTGTATTCATATTTCATTGCCCTTTATTGGGAGTTGTTTGACTACATTGGCAACCTTCAAACACTGGACCCCACCCAGTTTGGGTTTGTGAAGGGCTGATCTTGTCTCCTGAACCTGACTGACTTCTTTGAATGTCTCAAGAGCTGTGGATGAGGGTACGGCGATCCACACAGCCTATCTGGACCTTGCCAAGGCCTTCAACACCATCCCCCACTCTGGAATCATAGATACACTTACTAAGCTGGGCATTAATCCCTACATCACTGGATGGGTTGCCAACCGGCTTACTGACAGAACCCACACTGTAAAAGTAGCCGACTACAAATCCATCTCCAGACAGGTGACAAGTGGAGTACCTCAGGGTTCAGTCCTGGGACTAATCTTGTTTGGCATCTACTTCACTGAAGAACAGGCCATCACTAAGGGACTCTGGCTAACAAAGTTCGCAGATAACTGCAAACTGGGAGCTATTATTGAATCCCCAAATTATGTGGATATTTTACAAAAGGGCCTTACAGAAACAGATGCTTGGTGCCAAAGCCATGGGCTCCAGCTCAATGCCAGAAATGCATAGTTATCCCCTTTGCGAAAAAACATGCACCCATGAATTACCACATAAGTGGCAGTACACTACACACCGAAAGTGTGATGAGACTTAGGGACACAGGTGGACAGTGGTCTCACCTTCGATAACCACATCGCCACAACAGTCAGGAAATCCTTCTATGTGGCACACCTCATCACTAAGAGCTTTTCATCCAGAAAAAAGGAGGTCATTGTCCCACTGTACTCATCCCTCATTAGATCCATTATAGAATACAATGCCCAGTTTGGTATGTACCCAGGGTTGCCAGACGTCCCTATTTGGACGGGACTGTCCCGAGATCAGCAGCCTGATCCCGTGTCCCGCCCTGCCGGTTTAAATCCCGGCCAGCCTCCGCTTTGTTTATTTTTTTGATTGGCCCGTATACCTAGCATACAGGCCAATCAAAAATCGCTAAACACGGAGCTTCTTGTGTTCCGCATTAAACAGAAGTAGCTCCGTGTTTAGCGATTTTTGATTGGCCCATATGCCGGTATACGGGCTAATCAAAAATCGCTAAACACGGAGCTACTTCTGTTGAATGCGGAACTGCAATGTTCCGCATTAAACACGAGAAGCTCCATGTTTACTGCAGATCTTTAATGTGGAACTCTGTTCTGCATTAAAGACTTTTTTTTTTCTTTTGCGTTTCACTTTTTTTTTTTTTGTCCCTACCTGGCTGATATGAAATCTGACAACCCTGTATGTACCTCTCAAGACATCTGCAACAACTGGAAAGGCCGCAGAAATACCTCACTAAAAGTATCACAGGCCTAAAGCAGATGCCCTATGCTGACCATCTAAAAAAAACTCCAGCTATACTCTGTCGCATATCATCTACTCAGAGGCAATCTCTGCTTAACATACAAGGCCTTGTCAAACCTAGAGCAGTCGGACATGCTACACTTAAAGAAATCCCAATCCCTCAGAGTCACACGCTCCAAGGATCTAAACCTTGTCATCACAATGAACAAAACATGCTGGCGGGGTAGGTTCCCGACCTAGAGACTCCCCAGACTCTGGTATAGACTGCCCATACACATCAAGCAGAGCGCTTCTTTGCCCTCTTCAAAAGGAACCTTGACAACTGGATGGGAGATAGGAAATTCACACCGGGGATCACATCAGTCGACTTGCTAGACAGGGGGTCCAGGGAAGTAAATATGGTGGGAAGAAATAGCCGGGGAATTGTTATGGCTTGGCTTGTATAGGCCCTAGGTCGGATAGCCTAGTACCAACCTATGAATCAACCAAGTATCACACTTATTTCTTTGGCATGTGTGAAGAAACTCATAGGATAAATAAGGATATTTTTTACTGAAAAAACAACTGCTAATGCGGGGTAAGATCAGTGAAATTATTTTTAATTCAGTCTTGCAGAATGTACTGGAAACATCAGTGCTTAATTGCTTATAGTTCATTTTATGACCAGCATGGGGCAACCTAAGACAGAGTACTGCTTGAAGAATGGAGCTGAGCTGGCAAAACAAACCAGCTGTTGTGATTGACAGCGCAGGGAAGCAGCGCGCGGCAGACTTGTTTTGATCGCGTGATACTAGCTTTGCAACGCTGGAATGTGCGTCGCCTGGCTGTTTTATCAGCTTGACCGCGAAGTTTTTATAGCAACGACTTCCTTCTTTACTCCTTTATTATTATTTTTTTTTTGTGTGTGTGCGTGCTGTTAAGATGGTCCTTATTATTACCCCTCTTCAGATTGAGATATCGATTAATATTTCCGTCGCTGTTTTGTCAGCAATTATATTGGGATATATTCTCCAAATAATGTGAATTCATTTTTCTAGGCGTTGTTTTGCTGCCTTCGTAAGTCTTTAAGTTATTATTCACATAGGCAAGGCTTCTGTTACACACTGCAGTCCACTTGTTTTCCTCGTCATGAATCCCCTAGCACCATTGTCCAACTATTAATAATGTGACTTAGAAGTGTCTGTAATTTCCTGCTGGTAGAGTCATATCAGGGCAGTGTTTCCCAGTATGCTGTAAATCGGTACTATTAATGTGGATTAATTGTGTATAAATAACGGGGCAAGTTGTTTTTTCTTAATTGTTAACACTCTTAAAATGACGCTGTGAGCAAAACACAAATAAATAAGTAAACATCCCTTATACAAAGCACTGCCGTGCCATAAACACTAATGAATTTGTAATGGTGGAATATTCCAAAATGTGAACATACGTTCTACTTAATGCGTTCTGTGAACAGTATGCATGTCTATATAACGCGCAAAGCTTTCGTTTCGTTTTAGAGTTGTCTGTAGCTGCAAAGGTTGATGTTGTTCGTTGAATGCGTGGGGGATGGACAGTCTTATAGCAGAGGCTAAGGCGTCGCAAGTGACACTATATGTATGTTTCTTTCAAATGCAGATCAGCAAGTCACCAGTCGGGGTTAGTTCCCTTCCTAGACTTTAGAAGGCTGTCTTCTGTAAGCAACGTTTGATACAAAAAATATGGCTGTAAGTCAAGGACACTGTGTTCCTACTAGTTCAAAAAAGTTTCACTTCTTTGGGTGGGGGACTAATGAGCATTGCAACTTCCTTGCCGGCTGTCGCTTTTTGCTAGGTTCCGAGTTGCATAACACAAGAAAAGCCAGCTGCGCCCCATTGTCTTGTTTTGCCGATTCTTCGGCATAACAGCGCAGTTCATACGTGGTTACTAAATGATAAGGCATGTTCTGCTACTTTAACAACATATTATTAATAAACGTAAGTAATATTGTTGCATTATGAAAATTCAACATGCAGAAGGAATAGAAACCAATCATGTTAGTAGGAATACCACGATATAATATAGTTTTTTCATATTTAGTACATTTTGGATCCATTAATATTTATTGTTTACACATCATAATTCCAATCTCAGCGAGTTTCATAATCAAATGTTAACGTCCCTTCTGGCTTGTCTCCATTCGGTTCAGCTCATATTTCTTTTCCTTTTTGTCAGTGTACAGACAGAGCATGCACCTATTGTTTTGGGTGCTATTTTAGCAAACAGGTTTGAAGCAGTTCTACACATGCTCTTTGCAGTTTGCTCTTGGCATTGCAAATAGAAACACACAGACCTTGACTAAGGCAGGGGCTGTTTTTCAGACTAATACCACCATCGGATGCAGCATCTCGACGGGATATTTGGTTTAAATTGCCACCCTGGTGTTTGGACGGATCCAAAGATTCTTTTGAGCAACAATTCCCGGCTAAATACACGTAAGTTACCACACGGAATTAGTTCACATAAAAGGTTGCACATATGTAACAATTTCTAAGTTAAGGTGCAGTCTAGGAGCTGTTTCTGCTTATAGTAGTTAAAAGTCCTGTTTGCCTCATTATTACCCTGTACACCTAATAGTTGATATTTTGTTTTACTGCACTGCTATGCTTATGGGGGGATTATACATGCTACGTTTTGTAAATAAATTGTATGATGTTTATTTATACGCACAACCACTTTTTGCACAGCTTCTTTTTAACCAAGAAACTCGTGTCTGATTTATTATACTTTCTACCAAGTTGCTTTATTAAGGCTAATACGATTATGGCATTGCCTCTCCCGTGGTTAAAAAAAAGTCAATAGCATTTCATCGTCAAGCAAAACAAGGCAAGGCATGACCTTTTTATATAACACACGAAAGCCATGCCAGCACAGCCTTAAAGGATGGGGGAAGGGCGGAATACTCCGTCCTCGAGTCACGCAAGGAGGAACAAATGGTTAAGCTGTCCTCTTGAAAAAAAAGCCCTATAAGTGGGCGTGGACGAGCTGTCGTGCGACCGAATGACGCAAGTAACTATCTGCATATTCATGACCTACATTTATTTAAACCGCAGTGCGAAAAATAACCGTACAGTCTGGTTTAAGTGTGCAGTACAGTAAGGGTCTTTTATTCAGATACTTGAACAGAAAAATAAGTAAAGTGCTTTTTACGCGCAGGTGTAGCAGAAACCGCTCGAGTAAGTTCTTAACGGCAGATCGCGATCTTGTGTTTTAGTTGACGCTGTGTTTCTGCATAGTTTTTTTATTTCTGTCGTTTTACCATACTTTTTGCAGAAGCATTTGCCTGCTGCTCGGTTTGGTAGCCCACTTCAAGTCGGGTCTGAGATTTTTGTTTCTCTTGTGTACGGTTACCTCATCCGTTTATATGTTCATCATGAGTGCAGAGCTTTATCAATCTCCCATGGAGGTTGCAGTGTACCAGCTGCACAACTACTCCATCTCATTTTTTTCGTCCTTACTTGGTGGGGACGTGGTGTCGGTTAAACTAGACAACAGGTAAGCATCTCCTCCACGGAGCAGCCAACCAAATAAAAAGTCCGTGCTGGGTGTTGCAAACACTGGCATACTTAAATGGAGGGGAGGGGGGGGGGGCTTTAAAAGTTTTGTTTTTTCAATATATTTTTTTATCGTGCAGTTTACTCTTTGCAAGATCTAGTAATTCTTGTATTACTGTATCCGTGTTATGGTCACTAACTGTAACCCAAAGGAGTAGGGCTTCTGCCCTAGAGTGACAACAGGGTGGGGGACCTCGTCTATTGTTGTAGGTCATGCGACTTGCAGGGGAATTCTTTGCCCCACCCTACCTGCAAGCTGTCTGCCAAGTCGTTATTGAGTCTTGCACAAGGTCAAAAATGCTGCTTTTACGATTATATAGCAATGGTGTAAGCCACTTATTAAGGAAAGGTTGGTGAGGTGGAAAATGCACGGTTACCCCACCCCCATTTCGTTTTTGCTTCATGATTTTTTTTGTCTGCTCCTTTAACTCTTGCCATTTGTATCAAATGCGGGGCAGTTGCAGCCATACTCGGAAGATTTTACCATCTGTATAAATTTATTCTTTACAGAGTGTCTGTGCAGTCATATTTGATAAGTGCGATATTTAAAGGTACTCCAGCTATTGCGCTTTTGTGCCTGGTTATTTTACAGTTCACACAACTTCTAAAAGAAAAAAAGTTTAAATAGCACAGCATCAATGGCTGCATAGTTAACCGGTTGCATTTTATTTATTTAAGCAGTTGGCTTGAGCAATCATTTTCCTAGGACCATTGTATTTAATGGGTCTTATTTTTATAGATAAATGCTTAAGTAAGCATTTATTGCCTTAACAGCAAACACTGGTGTAAAAAGTTGTGATTGTGTTTATTGAAGGGTATGCAGTGTACTTACTAGTTTTGCTGATATGACCGATAGATGCATTTTGGTTGGGGACCAGTAGAAGACAAAAGCATAAGTAGTCGGTCGTGTGATGCATTTCTATGGTTGAAGGTATATTAACTTCTCCTTCTGTTTGTGTTTTACAGTGCTTCTGGAGCAAGTGTTGTGGCCATTGACAACAAGATTGAACAAGCAATGGTAAGAATTACTTGTTTATTTTTTTAGCATATGCTATCACGTTTGAAGTAAGTGTGTAGTCGCACAAGTTCGAAATTTGTCTTATGGTGAAATAATTCTATGAATAGTAATAACCGGTGCTGTTAAAACAGAACTACGAATTGCCCCACTCCCAATATATGGCATTCTGGTGATTGGGCATTAAAAGTGAATATTTAGCAGCTCAAGGTAACCCTTTAGCAGAGTGTACAGGTATAGGGGTGTTGCTGTGGGCATTTTAGCACTGTATTGAAAAGATAGTGTCTCAGCCGTGATGCTAGATTCTCCCAATGGGATCATGTATCCACAGCAACCTACTGGATAATTTATGACTAGCCAGAACCCCTCCCCCACCATCTGAGTGGTATGCAGGGATAAACTGCTTGTCTCCAGGCAGACTGCTGAGGTAGGCTGTAGCCTGGGATGCTCATTGGATAGAAAAGCACTGCAGTGCTGCTGCAAAGAGGGAAGCTGAAGGAATTGAAACAGGAGAGCTGAGACTGTGCCATAGGGGTCCTGCTTACCTTACAGTGGCAGCATATTTAATATAGCCAAGTTTATTAATCCAAAATATAAATGGCACAAACGAAGTTGCACTGAAATTGAGATTCAGACAGCTCTGGAAGGATACCAGAAAGCCGTGATAGTTTACATAGTCAAAATGGTTAGTACATTATGTGAGTGGGGTGCTTTCTTTTTCTCTAAATGTAGTACTGTATTGAAACATGCATCTCCTGTTTATTAGTAGTATGCTTTGAAGTTTGTGAATTGGCAATAATGCTTTGTGAGTAACTGATCTCCCTTTAAAAGGAGATGTTTGTGCTTACCGGATTATGACAGTGTTTAGGAGGGGGTACAGTACAGCTTGCACACAGTCTTGCTGCAGTGAATGTTTTAATTCAGTTTTTGTCATAAGATATTCAAAAAAGTGACAATGAAAAATTGTGTGTGGTCTGTTTATTGTTAATTACGCAAGTTGTAGGAAGATGTCTGCATTCCTACCCGTTTGTGCATAATGTACTAGCTAATTGCAGACCACTTTACGCACAAATGCATAGTGGTGTTAAGTTTATATTTAAGTGAAACTGTTGTGGAAATGTAGTGAGGGAGAACTAAAGGTATGGTACAAAGCCTAGAATTGCTTTTCATTTGCAGCATGTGTACCACAGTATTTCAAGAACATGTTCTTGGGCTGTGGTGTACTGTATTGAACAGTTGAGGGTGTTAACTTTTTAAAAACACATCTGAATCCCTTTTACCAGTGCATGAAAAGGTAATTTCTTTTAAGATTTCTGTAATAAATTGGGAAATATGAACTGTGTGTGACAGAAAAAAAATACAAAGGTGATTTATTGGGTTGATTATTAGACATTTCAATTTCTAATGTGCCTGTTTTTACTCCTTTTTGCAGGACCTTGTAAAAAATCACTTAATGTATGCAGTACGAGAAGAGGTGGAGGTCCTGAAGGAGCAGATCAAGGACTTGGTAGAGAAGAACAGTCAGCTTGAGCGGGAAAACAGCCTGCTGAGGACACTAGCCAGTCCAGAGCAGCTAGAAAAATTTCAAGCCCGTTTACCTCCTGAGACCCCCGAGAAGCAGCCTGTGACCCCAAAGGATGCATCACCACATGCAAGCGGCTCTGCTGTATAAGTGGCTCTGTCTTGGGGTGGGCAGAGCCACCAGACATTTATTTTGTATGACCCTTCATTTCCCTAAGCATTGTTGCACGTGGAAAAATGTACAGCGTCCGATAGCTGGGCAGCAGCCGGTTGTTGGTAGATGTTCCAATGGCACAAGACTGTTTTTTTCTGTGTATTAAGACTGTTTTCGATCAAGCACTAGAGGTTGCATTGGGACTTGGCTGACAAAATGAAGTTGGGGCTCCCGCTTCCTGCCCACTCTCCTCCAGGGGCATTAAGGATAATAAAGGAGAGGTTGCTGCAGGTGGCAGGAGCAAGTTTTGGCAGCAGTGGACATCGCAAGGGTTCGCCATGAGGTACACTGCTATGGCTTACCATGCTGCTTTCCCAGTAGAACAGTTTTGAGATGATCAGAAGTTTAAACATGCTGGCAACCAACATCCAGACCCCCCCCCTTTTTTTTTTTACTTTATGAAAGCTCCCAATGCAAAAGGTTATGACGGACTTGACAGTGCTGTTCATTATTGTATAATGAGGCATGGCTTCTAGACTTTGACGTTTTTGGGGCTTTACCACTTGGAGTTACAAGATGCCCTTTTTTGTTCAGGTATCCATCCTTTTAGAGATGTTCGTCTAATTTTGGTGGAAAGGACTTTTGTATAGAGCTTAACAGCCGTGAGGAATTATTTACTATTACCAACGGAACACAGATGGTATGCAGACACAGCTTGGTGGATTGGTTTCACTTTAAGTATTTTGCTCTGAGGAAAAAGCTGGTAACGAACAGTTAAATAGAAACTGAAAGTTAACAGAATATATATTTTTTCTGCTAACGGATGTATTACTAGCTTTTATTAGCTACCAAAGACTTTTATTTGGTCCTTTTAAAAAGGACCATGGTGCTGTTTTCAGTGAAACTTTTCCAGAAACAGAACTGTAGCACCACCAATTTCACTGCAATCGTGTTTTTGACTGTGGTATCTGAGCATATAAACATGGCTGTAAGAGTACGAAGATGACAATTTTGCAATAAATGTTCTTTATATATACAACTTGTGTCTGTCTTATTAATTTTACCTGTTCTATTAGTCATGTTTCTGATAGATTTGTGGCATAATAGTTGTTAGCTGGAATACCCAAATAAATTAGCAGTAAATATACTGATTGCATCAATGGATAAATTCTCCCAGGCATGGAAAACACCAGAAGATGTTTAAGATACAGAGAGGCTGGGGATGTTGTCCTTGCTTTCTTGCACACAAGAAAAAAAAATTGACATCTTAAAGTGCACCAGTCTTTAACAGCCAATAATAGGAATAACCAGCTCCAGTAAACCATCTTGTCAGTTGTAAGGTGCTGCTGCTTGTATAAAGTCTTATCTTTTCAGTATCCCTGAACCAAGTGATCATTTTCTACTGCATTTTATTATTAGAACCTGGTATGGCACTTCGCAGAGGAGATTATAAGGATACGAACCTGCCTCTTGTGGTCCTTGCATGTTCTGATTCCCTCATTCTCCATTTGCTTATGCTGGAATTGAGCAAGTCACTTAACCAGACTGGTGTTGTCCTAGTCGGTGTAAGTATCTGTGGCAGGGCTCTCCTCAGTGGACAAATGCAAACATCTTTGGTAAAATTGTAGTGCTGTAGCATTCACGTCCTTTCTGGGCAGTGGATGAGTATTATCCATCTTTAGCCCAGTGCCAGAATGAATTGTTTTGAGTGTTAATTTTTTTGTTTTGCTTTTAATTTCCAGTTGGCACAGTACAGATGGGCTTGCTACAACTCTGATTATTCTGGAATAGTGTGCAACTTTCTGTTTTCAGCTTCCATACATTCATAGGTTACTTCATGTAACACAAAATTAAGGTTCCATGTGAGTGAATTTCTCATGTAGAAAGTCAGTAGTTTCAAAACAGAGAAGGTTAGCAGAACCAATACAAAAAGCAGGTGGTCAAACACAAAAATATAGATTTAACATTAAATCCAGCTATGGTATTTCTGCGCTGGACATGGCTGTAGTTAGTGCAGAGAACAAAGGCTTTGAGTTGTTAGTGAGATATTTCATGTGGTACAGAGTTTGATTCCTGCACCCCTCATATGACTGTTGTGTGGCTCTGAGGAAGTCTTCTAATCGGATGGTGCTGTTGGGGAATTTGAGCTAAACTCCCTAATCTGCTAAATTGCATGTCTGTTTCAGAAGGAAGATAATACATATTCTGCAATATTTACAGCAAAAGTCTTTCAAGAAGGGTTTTTGCACATTTCAACACTCCATGATTATTCGTTTGTTTAAAACCTCAAATAATTTGTGGGGGGGCACATATGTGGTGTTTGCAGCAGAAGTCCTGCAAGAGAATGTGCTGCAACCCAGCCACGGGGTAAAATAAATGTTAGACCTCAAAGGCAGTAAGGAAGCCCAACAGGGGCTGTACTTGTAAATGGTCTTACCGTCAGTGTATTACCTCGATAGATAAAATGTTGGACAGTCCTTTAATGAAGTGAAATGGGAAAGGGTGCTTTTTTCTTTCCATAACAGGTTGGATATAGAGTTAAATTCCAACAAAAGCGCTGTTGAAAAGGTATAACATTTCTAGCACAGAGGAAACTGCAGGATTGTCATTGATAAAGGAATTATGGAGGAAAAGCAAATGTTTCACTTTTTTGGGAAACAAAAGTAAAACAGATTTACTGCAATGGACAGATAGTAGTGCGTGTCACTGGACCTAATTACTGCAATATAATTTCCCCTTTGCCTTCCAACTCATTCCACAAAGTATTTCCTGTGCACTGTTGTATGTGGCTAGCCTTTTGCTTTGCATATTACAGTTGGAACCAATGTGTCCTCATCCTATGATGGGTGTTCTGTGACCCCCCCCCATCAATTCCTCCTCACACTGATGTTGTGGAGAATAGATTAGCTCTCTTGTCATGTGTTTGAATGGAGTGCACAGTCCGGTTTATTAAAAATCTGTGCATCACCTACTTGTATCTTTTGAGATTTCGCTTGGTGTGCGTAAATATCTGAAGATCTGCAGTGTCATACTGAACATGAACAGAAAGACGTCTGCTGTATGAAGAGAGGAAGATGTGAGGAGAAGATAGAATGGTGACATTTTATTACAGACTATTAAGAAAAGAGGAGGGGATTCTGCATAATGAACAGAGGGATTTCTATCTACTTGTTTCTCAGTATAAGCATGATGTCAGCATGTCTTCCTTTATGCTGACAAACAGTTGACCCGTCCCTCCTTTGAATGACATTAGTTGTTTTATATTGAGACATTGTTTGCAGTGAAGGTATGGTGCTGCTCGACGAGCTTCATACCAGCCTTGGGTGTGTACTTCTGAGGGCTGTACAAACCTCTGATATAAATAATCCAGGAGTTTGTCTCATGTCAAGTTGTTCACAATTGACCTTTTTGCTAAAACCGATTGAATAGAGTATCTTGTATGTCTCTGTGGAGTCACTTTTGATTTTAGAGATTTTCCTGTTTTGGTCTGGCCAGTATAGTGAGGACTCTTGCATAAAATCTGTAATGTGTGATAAAGGTGTGGTTTCATTATGCTGCTGTGTACTTTGAGGGCAATGCTTTATTTTCCAGCCCTTTGAAGCCTGGTAGGAGACTTCAAGTACCACACCACAGCATAAGGTCTGCTTTTAGGTGGCTGGCACACATGTGCAGTAAGTGTGTAGCCACTGACAACCTTATGGGTACTCTGTTTTGATGAGTGGATAACATTTAACTTAAGTATTTGCACCTCTCAGATGTGGACTGCACTCTCTTAAATAGCTCAGGACAACACATGCTTTGGCTAAATGTGACTTCCAAACTTCTGAATAAATTACTACTTCCACGAAATGAGGTTTCAGAACTCTGTCCATAAGCCTTTTTTTAATGTACCTGGAGCTCCATGAAGTTCAAAAATTATGACAGTATAATGAAAAACCTCCAAAGGTGAGGAATGCTGTCTTTTCCTTAGTGCTGAGAATCAGAATGTGGGCGTACCCTTTGGTTAAAGTGTATTGTCACACTTTCCTTAGCAAATCTAAGTAACCAACCCTTAGTGATGAAAGTAATTTTACAGTGGTTGAGGCAGATTAGTGTGCTGTTCTCACAATTTAATTCTTAAACACCACCACTTAATTTTTCTCAAAACTGAAAATGCTTGGCATGATATGACAGACAGTATCCGCAATCCCTCACTGCCTACATTACTGTATAATCTACCACTGGGTTTATGCTAGCTGCATCAGTAAGGGAGTTTTATATTTTAGTAATAGAATTTCTCAGATATTTGCTACAGGTTGGGTACCTATTGCAAATTTAACACATCTGATGCTCTGCTAGTGAAATCGTAGTAAGTAGCTGTTCCTCTAAAGAATTATGGTGCTTTCGAATACCCATACTGTTCTGCACGTGTGTAAATTCAAGGGAAAACCTGTTCATCTTTTGTCTTCAAACCATTTGCTGCTTTCACATAGACTGTATCCAAAAATGGAATTAACTGTAAAACATGGGTCTATGAGAAGTGTAACAATACACTTTAAGGTGATCAAAAACCTTGCTTAACTTGGCTTTTTTGAGTGCATCCCAATCTCGTAGATAGGATGGGGTGAGATGGGCAACTGTCCTGGGTGCAAAGTGTTGGCAAGGTGCCCTCAGCTGATGTCTATCTCTAATGCAGTACTGGCTTTTAAAAGACTATTACATTTGAAATCAAATATAAGCACTCTACTGCCTTCCTCAAGTAACTCTGCCCTTCTGTGATCCTTTTTTCTAATGTCCACAAGGGGAACCCACACCTCAGTGGGAACAGCAGACTTCTCTTTCCCCTGTACATAGCAGTTATTTGAAACGGCATGGTCTGCTTAGGTCATCCATTTTGGTCTGGTTTCTTCCTCCAAAACAAATTTCTGCGTCAGACCTCGGAGAATAAGCTTTAACTGTTGTACACCTTGCCTGCTTCTTCTCTTGGGCAGCCTGCTCTTGTTAGGATTGTACACCTTGCCCGCTTCTTCTCTTGGGCAGCCTGCTCTTGTTAGGATTGTACACCTTGCCCGCTTCTTCTCTTGGGCAGCCTGCTCTTGTTAGGATTGTACACCTTGCCCGCTTCTTCTCTTGGGCAGCCTGCTCTTGTTAGGATTGTACACCTTGCCCGCTTCTTCTCTTGGGCAGCCTGCTCTTGTTAGGATTGTACACCTTGCCCGCTTCTTCTCTTGGGCAGCCTGCTCTTGTTAGGATTGTACACCTTGCCCGCTTCTTCTCTTGGGCAGCCTGCTCTTGTTAGGATTGTACACCTTGCCCGCTTCTTCTCTTGGGCAGCCTGCTCTTGTTAGGATTGTACACCTTGCCTGCTTCTTCTCTTGGGCAGCCTGCTCTTGTTAGGATCTTGATTCTTATCTCCAACAACAGAAACTCATTTCTTCTTATGACTTTTTTTTAGATGACGTCTTAGGCATTAACTGAGGTTCTTCACTAATATTACCTGTAAACATCATCTTTGCCTCTGTTTTCTGTAGCCAGCCAACCGTCCATTCTGAACCCATTTTTCCCATTTTACAAATGGGGTCAGGGTGTTACTTTTAACAGTGACAGTCATCTCCAGCCAAGTGGTTAGATCTGCCATGGTAGTTTATCCATACCACTCATTTAAACACACACTCGCACCCACAGCTAATGCAAAGTGTCCAATCCACCTACTGCATGTCTTTGGAATGTGCGAGGAAAGCAAAGCACCTTCTGTAGCCATACAAGGTGGTTATTATCTTTGTCATTGAGAAACTCTTCCAGTTTGTGGGATGAAACAATCAGCAGTGGAATGTGCTCTGTAGCTTCCACTATGTTATCATGCATTGTTGTTTCTACTGCATTTTAAGAATAAAGCACACAAAACCCCAGTCCCAGTTCCATGTCTTACCTTCCACACCGTTTCTTGATTAAATTGGTAAAGCAAACTTGCATCTTGAAATTATACAAAGAACACCTTACTGTTCACTGTATTGCTCCATCAGTGGTCTAAACTGTAGCAACATTGTAGCAAGCATTTTGTTACAGTTTAAAGTAAAAAAAAAAAAAAATAGTAAAACCTGAGTGCTCTGTGCAGACAGAGTATAATGTGTAAGCAACCATTTGCTGCATTTGTAGCAAGCAGTCTGTTACAGTTCATTAAAAGAAAAATAAAACATGAGTGCCTAGCGTTACATGCAGGCAGGGTATAAACTGTAGCAACTGTTTGCTATGTTTGTAGCAAGCAGTTTGCTACAGCTTACGAGAAATTAGTAGTATTACATTGGAAGAGTGTTAGGGTTGGGGGCACAGTAATGGGACCTGAATGGTTGGGGGGGGGGGTTTGCTCTTCAGTGGAAGGTAGGTGGTGAATCCGTAATAAGTCATTTGCTGCAGTGTGCAATTGGCTTAATACAGAAAAGTACTTTATTTCTGAGGGGGGTGGGTGCTGGCTCATGGTACTAGCCCGGGGCACTGTTTGAACCAGCTACACTTCTGGCACATGCACTCTGAGCACTGAACGTGGCTCAGATTGTATATATGGCATGTTAACAGCAAGCATAGATTACCTCGATACCGCACTATTGGTATGCCTGCTTCCCTTCATGGTTTTAATACACGTAACCATTATATTTTTTTCCATTTAGTTGTATTTTGTAATTCACGTAATTTATCTTCTCTACGACCTCAAGTGGTCCTCACTGTCTTGCTGGGAACTTATTTTTTTTGAAGAGGAGTTAATGGAAACAGTCTGACCCCTGGTTCAAACTCTGTAAATGTGTCATTTTTATTATATAACCTCTGTTGCATCTCTTGTACCCTTTGCATGCATTAATTATTGGCATTCCAGTTTTTAGTATAGCTTATAAGATTTTAAGAGTGTTATTACACTTTAACCCCCCCCCCTTTCATGTCCGAAGTCGATTTGACTATATCCTGCAAAACTCAAGGATAGCTTTCATTTTTTTATGTGACCTCCCTACCCAGTGCCCCAGATCTGTACTGGGGCAGCATCAATGTACTCCTCCCAGGCTTACTCTGATTTAGTTGGGACTGGTCATCGAATCCAGGGAATCCACGGATGTCCAGGGTGCCAAGTGAATTGGCTTATTACACCAGCAAGGCTTTTATTTTTTACTCTGGGCCTACCCAGTTACTCTCCCCATTGTGACCTTTGTGGTTTTGTCCAAGGGGTGGGCATGCAATGAGGAGTGTGTGGCATATCACTACACCTCTGACACTCTTCTCCACCCATTCCACCCTGCCTGTACTCTCTTCCACACTCACCATTACTCTGAACTGTTGATCCCAAGTACTTAAACTCATCCACCTTTACCAACTCTACTCCCTGCATCCTCACAATTCCTCTACCCTCCCTCTCATTTACACACATATATTCTGTTTTAGCCCTGCTGACCTTCATTCCTCTCCTCCCCAAAGCACATCTCCACCTCTCCAGGGTCTCCTCAACCTGGTCCCTACTCTCACTACATATCACAATGTCATCTGCAAACATCATAGTCCACGGGGCCTCCTGTCTAATCTCATCTGTCAACCTGTCCATCACCACTGCAAATAAGAAAGGGCTGAGAGCTGATCCTTGATGTAATCCCACCTCCACCTTAAACGTATCTGTCACTCCCACCACAGTTCTCACCAATGTTACACTACCCTTGTACATATCCTGTACCACTCTTACATACTTCTCTGCCACTCCCGACTTCCTCATACAATACCACAACTCCTCTCTAGGCACCCTGTCATATGCTTTCTCTAAGTCCACAAAGACACAATGCAACTCCTGACCTTCTCTGTATTTCTCCAGCAACACTCTCAGAGCAAATATTGCATCTGTAGTGCTCTTTCCTGGCATGAAACCATACTGCTGATCACTAATCATCACCTCCCTTCTTAACCTAGCTTCCACTACTCCTTCCCATAACTTCAAGCTGTGACTGATCAATTTTATCCCCCTGTAGTTACTGCAGCTCTGCACATCACCCTTATTCTTAAAGATAGGTACCAAAACACGTTTTCTGCACTCCTCAGGCATCGTCTGACTTTCCAAAATTTCATTAAACAATCTTGTTAAAAATTCCACTGCCATTTCTCCTGAGCACCTCCATGCTTCCACTGGTATGTCATCTGGGCCAACAGCCTTTCCATTCTTCATCCTCTTCATAGCTGTCCTTACTTCCTCCTTGCTAATCTGCTTCACTTCCTGATTCACTATCCCCACAGCATCCAACCTTCTCTCTCTCTCATTCTATTCATTCATCAGCCCTTCAAAGTACTCTTTCCATCTGCTCAACACACACTCCTCACTTGTGAGTATGTTTCCCTCACTGTCTTTTATCACCCTTACCTGCTGCACATCTTTCCCAGCTCTGTCCCTCTGTCTAGCCAATCGGTACAGGTCCGTTTCTTCCTCTTTAGTGTCCAATCTCTCATATAACTCTCCATATGCCTTAGCCTTCGCCACCTCTCTCTTTGCCATCGCCTCATCTCCTTATACTCATGTCTACTTTCTTCATCTCTTTGACAATCCCACTTCTTCACCAGCCTCTTCCTGTGTATACTCTCCTTTACTTCCTCATTCAACCACCATGTCTCCTTGTCCGCCTTCTTCTGTCCAGATGTCACACCAAGCACCTTCCTAGCAGTCTCTCTTACTAGCTCTGCTGCAGTTACCCAGCTATTCGGTAACTCTTCATTGCCTCCCAGTGCCTGTCTTAACTCTTCCCTGAACTCCACCTCAATCACCCTTTTTTAACTTCCACCATTTAATCCTTGGCACTGCTTTCGCACTCCTCCTCCTCTTCTTGATCACCAACGTCATCCTACAGACCACCATTCTATGCTGCTTAACTACACCTTCCCCAGTCACCACTTTACAGTCTCCAATCTCCTTCAGACTGGCCCTCCTACATAGGATATAATCCACCTGTGTGCATCTTCCTCCACTCTTGTATGTCACCCTGTGCTCCTATCTCTTCTTAAAATACGTATTCACCACAGCCATGTCCATCCTTTTCACAAAATCCACAATCACCTTCTGCATTCCTCTCCTTAACACCATACCTACCCATCACTTCCTCATCCCCTCTGTTCACTTCACCAACATGCCCATTGAAGTCCGCTCCAATCACTAGTCTCTCACCCTTGGGTACACTCACCACCACTTCATCCAACTCACTCCAAAATTTTTCTTTCTCATCCATCGCACACCCAACTTGTGGAGCATATGCACTAACAACATTCATCATTACACCATCAGCTTCAAGCTTCATAAACATCACTCTATCAGACGCTCTCTTCACCTCCAAAACACTCTTGGTATACTGTTCCGTTAGGATAACCCCTGCCCCATTTCTTCTGCCATCCACACCATGATAGAACTATTTGAACCCACCTCCTATACACTTGGCCTTACTTCCCTTCCATCTGGTCTCTTGCACGCACAATATATCAGCCAGATCTCTCCCTATACCAGTCATACTGCCAACATTCAAAGTTCCTACCCTCAGTACTAAACTCCTAACCTTCCTCCTCTCTTCCTGCCTTCGGGCATGCCATCCCCCTCCTCTTCTTCTTCGGCCAACAGTAGCCCAATTTCTGCCAGCACCCTGTTGGCTAACAGTACTGGTGGCAGTTGTTGTTAACCCGGGCCTCGACCGATCCAGTATGAAAATATGAAATGTTCTCCGCATCAGTAATTTGGCAGAGGATGCCCTTCCTGACGCAACCCTCCCCATTTATCCGGGCGTGGGACCGGCACAAAGAAATGCACTGGCTTGTGCATCCCCAGTGGCTGGGTTGCTTTGCAACTCTTTTATGCTTGCTTTTAAATTGTTGGCAGATTTATGTTGTTGCAGATTTATATACCACCAAAATTTAAAAAAAAAAATAATCTCATCCATACTTAAACTACGCTTAAATTTTAACTAGAAACATTATTTCAATAAGTTAAAAACTCAGTTAATCTTTCCATACTACCTTTCCATAAAAAGAACAAATCATCAATAAAATGCTTATAAAATATATCTTTGAAAAACTCGAAAGCAAAAAAATTCTTTTTCCCAACCAGTCATAAATATATTGGCATAGCTAGGGCCATCGCTGTTCCCATAGCTACGCCATTTGTTTGTCTGTATATTTCATTCTCAAACAAAAAATTATAACTTAAGATAACATCTAAAATTTCATTTAATCTAATATCTTCACGTAAAAATTCATGATTCAGATTTGTTGCCTATATCGCTTTGTGTGGACTTTGTCCTGCATTATACATAGCCAGAACCTCTAGAATGTTTAGCAAGAGGATTTACAATCATTTAAAAACTGTAGAAAATAAAGAACATAATGATGTCTTAGCAAAGCATGTAATAAGCAAGCATAATTCAGAAACAAGTAATGTTTATTTTAAATTTAGTATAACAGATCAAGTATTAAACTATAATGTAAGGTTAGAAGCAGAGGATGAGTTAGACTGGAAGGAGTATTACTGGCTGGTAAGGTTAAATGCATGTAGTTTACCGGGTATGAATGAAAGGGAGAACTACAGGGTGGTCCTGAAAAGAAAAGTGTTAAATCAATAATGCCTGTAAGTCATTGATTTTAAATGACTATTTAATGAAGTTTTGGATGGGTATACCTTGGTCTGATGAAGGTCCATAAGTGGGACAAAAGTGCTTACCAGTTGTATTTTGTTTTTATTTTATTATTAAAGTGAGAAGTTTCAATTTGAGACCATTGATGCATTTTGTATATGTACATACACACATATATATAGTACATAAATGAAGATTGTGGATTAAATTGATTGAGGCACAATGCATTGATTAATTTCATGTACAGTCACTTTACCCGTAAAACAGAAGCAATGAAATAAATTGATTGCAAATGTAAACAATGCTTTTACACTGTGTTCAATTAGTAGAGTGAAACACACTCATAAAGTTAAAAAAAGGCTTTTGACTCTACCTCCCATGAAACCAAGTTATAAGGACTTAAATGACAATTGATAACTCTGGCTATGTAGCTAAATTGGTATTTGAATGGCTACTAGGTATAATCTACTGAGTGAGAATTAAAAATTCCTGCTCCAAGCATGGATCAATGGCCAGGAAGGTGCCTCATGGTTCAGTCTTCGGGCTACTCTTTTTTGTCTAGTGATGTCAAAATGTCAAAAATCTAACTCTCTATGGCTAAGTAAGTTGAACAATATTAAAATAGGGAAGGCAGTAACTTTTACTAGTGATTGGTATCTCTTGCAATCTTACTTGGATAACTTGTATGAAGGAATCGTCTGACTTTCCAAAATTTCATTAAACAATCTTGTTAAAAATTCCACTGCCATTTCTCCTGAGCACCTCCATGCTTCCACTGGTATGTCATCTGGGCCAACAGCCTTTCCATTCTTCATCCTCTTCATAGCTGTCCTTACTTCCTCCTTGCTAATCTGCTTCACTTCCTGATTCACTATCCCCACAGCATACAACCTTCTCTCTCTCTCATTCTATTCATTCATCAGCCCTTCAAAGTACTCTTTCCATCCGCTCAACACACACTCCTCACTTGTGAGTATGTTTCCCTCACTGTCTTTTATCACCCTTACCTGCTGCACATCTTTCCCAGCTCTGTCCCTCTGTCTAGCCAATCGGTACAGGTCCGTTTCTTCCTCTTTAGTGTCCAATCTCTCATATAACTCTCCATATGCCTTAGCCTTCGCCACCTCTCTCTTTGCCATGCGCCTCATCTCCTTATACTCATGTCTACTTTCTTCATCTCTTTGACAATCCCACTTCTTCACCAGCCTCTTCCTGTGTATACTCTCCTTTACTTCCTCATTCAACCACCATGTCTCCTTGTCCGCCTTCTTCTGTCCAGATGTCACACCAAGCACCTTCCTAGCAGTCTCTCTTACTAGCTCTGCTGCAGTTACCCAGCTATTCGGTAACTCTTCATTGCCTCCCAGTGCCTGTCTTAACTCTTCCCTGAACTCCACCTCAATCACCCTTTTTTAACTTCCACCATTTAATCCTTGGCACTGCTTTCGCACTCCTCCTCCTCTTCTTGATCACCAACGTCATCCTACAGACCACCATTCTATGCTGCTTAACTACACCTTCCCCAGTCACCACTTTACAGTCTCCAATCTCCTTCAGACTGACCCTCCTACATAGGATATAATCCACCTGTGTGCATCTTCCTCCACTCTTGTATGTCACCCTATGCTCCTGTCTCTTCTTAAAATACGTATTCACCACAGCCATGTCCATCCTTTTCACAAAATCCACAATCACCTTCTGCATTCCTCTCCTTAACACCATACCTACCCATCACTTCCTCATCCCCTCTGTTCACTTCACCAACATGCCCATTGAAGTCCGCTCCAATCACTAGTCTCTCACCCTTGGGTACACTCACCACCACTTCATCCAACTCACTCCAAAATTTTTCTTTCTCATCCATCGCACACCCAACTTGTGGAGCATATGCACTAACAACATTCATCATTACACCATCAGCTTCAAGCTTCATAAACATCACTCTATCAGACGCTCTCTTCACCTCCAAAACACTCTTGGTATACTGTTCCGTTAGGATAACCCCTGCCCCATTTCTTCTGCCATCCACACCATGATAGAACTATTTGAACCCACCTCCTATACACTTGGCCTTACTTCCCTTCCATCTGGTCTCTTGCACGCACAATATATCAGCCAGATCTCTCCCTATACCAGTCATACTGCCAACATTCAAAGTTCCTACCCTCAGTACTAAACTCCTAACCTTCCTCCTCTCTTCCTGCCTTCGGGCATGCCATCCCCCTCCTCTTCTTCTTCGGCCAACAGTAGCCCAATTTCTGCCAGCACCCTGTTGGCTAACAGTACTGGTGGCAGTTGTTGTTAACCCGGCCTCGACCGATCCAGTATGAAAATATGAAATGTTCTCCGCATCAGTAATTTGGCAGAGGATGCCCTTCCTGACGCAACCCTCCCCATTTATCCGGGCGTGGGACCGGCACAAAGAAATGCACTGGCTTGTGCATCCCCAGTGGCTGGGTTGCTTTGCAACTCTTTTATGCTTGCTTTTAAATTGTTGGCAGATTTATGTTGTTGCAGATTTATATACCACCAAAATTTAAAAAAAAAAATAATCTCATCCATACTTATACTACGCTTAAATTTTAACTAGAAACATTATTTCAATAAGTTAAAAACTCAGTTAATCTTTCCATACTACCTTTCCATAAAAAGAACAAATCATCAATAAAATGCTTATAAAATATATCTTTGAAAAACTCGAAAGCAAAAAAATTCTTTTTCCCAACCAGTCATAAATATATTGGCATAGCTAGGGCCATCGCTGTTCCCATAGCTACGCCATTTGTTTGTCTGTATATTTCATTCTCAAACAAAAAATTATAACTTAAGATAACATCTAAAATTTCATTTAATCTAATATCTTCACGTAAAAATTCATGATTCAGATTTGTTGCCTATATCGCTTTGTGTGGACTTTGTCCTGCATTATACATAGCCAGAACCTCTAGAATGTTTAGCAAGAGGATTTACAATCATTTAAAAACTGTAGAAAATAAAGAACATAATGATGTCTTAGCAAAGCATGTAATAAGCAAGCATAATTCAGAAACAAGTAATGTTTATTTTAAATTTAGTATAACAGATCAAGTATTAAACTATAATGTAAGGTTAGAAGCAGAGGATGAGTTAGACTGGAAGGAGTATTACTGGCTGGTAAGGTTAAATGCATGTAGTTTACCGGGTATGAATGAAAGGGAGAACTACAGGGTGGTCCTGAAAAGAAAAGTGTTAAATCAATAATGCCTGTAAGTCATTGATTTTAAATGACTATTTAATGAAGTTTTGGATGGGTATACCTTGGTCTGATGAAGGTCCATAAGTGGGACAAAAGTGCTTACCAGTTGTATTTTGTTTTTATTTTAGTATTAAAGTGAGAAGTTTCAATTTGAGACCATTGATGCATTTTGTATATGTACATACACACATATATATAGTACATAAATGAAGATTGTGGATTAAATTGATTGAGGCACAATGCATTGATTAATTTCATGTACAGTCACTTTACCCGTAAAACAGAAGCAATGAAATAAATTGATTGCAAATGTAAACAATGCTTTTACACTGTGTTCAATTAGTAGAGTGAAACACACTCATAAAGTTAAAAAAAGGCTTTTGACTCTACCCCCCCCCCCCCATGAAACCGTTATAAGGACTTAAATGACAATTGATAACTCTGGCTATGTAGCTAAATTGGTATTTGAATGGCTACTAGGTATAATCTACTGAGTGAGAATTAAAAATTCCTGCTCCAAGCATGGATCAATGGCCAGGAAGGTGCCTCATGGTTCAGTCTTCGGGCTACTCTTTTTTGTCTAGTGATGTCAAAATGTCAAAAATCTAACTCTCTATGGCTAAGTAAGTTGAACAATATTAAAATAGGGAAGGCAGTAACTTTTACTAGTGATTGGTATCTCTTGCAATCTTACTTGGATAACTTGTATGAAGGAAGAACAACCAAAGGTCATGGTAGATACAAATCTTAACTTTGAAGTTAACGTGACAAATATTATAGTCTTATGAGGACTTCCTTCAAAGTTTCTCAAGCAGAGATAGCTGGATGTTATTATCAATCTATTTAACATGTATAAGACCAGTTATTGAATATGATGGGCCTTTGTTTGCATTAAATGTTTTGTAACTGAAGAAGTTGGAAGAGATTCAGAAAACCTTTACCAGGAAGATAGGTGGCTGTCAAAACTTTTCTTTTAAAGAAAGACTGATATATTTGTCTCTGTATTCTTTGGCTTACCAGTTTCAAAGAGGTGACATTATTATGATATATAGATGCCTTATGAACAAATTGTTGGCTGCTGTATTAGATATTGATTTTACTAATCATGGCACTGCTACAAGGAATACAAATTTATATGCAAGAATTCCTATTTCCAATTGAAGTTAGATATCTTTTTTTCATATTAAGGCAGGGAGGATATGGAATTCATTACCTTGACATGTAAGATTGGCAAACGATTTATCAACATTTAAATGGGTATTAAATAACGTTTTTTTTTCTAAAATTCTATATTCTCCAGTGATATATATATATATTTTGGGCAAACTTTAAATTGGCTAATGTAGGCCCTAAGTTTGTTAGTTTATTCACTGAACCATTAAAGAACACTTGGTTGATAGTAATGCTCCCAGAAGGGCATTCTATTGGCTACAGTGTCCCACTGCATTTTTTGATAACTATAAAACAGAAGAAAACAACTTAAAAATATTTTTTGCAGGGGAGGTGATTGCTATGTCTCTCAGCATCTTTAATCTCTAAACATGCTTTCACTAAGGTTATGTAAAACATGTATTCTCTTTTCTCTAACTTGGGTGATCAGGTGTCCCACCTGCAGCACCTCTGAAAAAAATAAATAATTTGTACTGTCACACAATAGGTTATAATACATATCATGGTGTGGTCAATGGTTGGAGAGAGGATGGTCATTCAACCATTTTCTATATGTTAAGATTTAGTAAAATTAAAAGGACCCCAAAAATCATAACACAGATACAAATATTCAACACTATATATTCTGTTCAATACATTTTGGAGTTACTAACCATAGATAATGTACTGCTGACAGATGCAAGCTTTTATTGGACAGAAAATACAGAGCAATACTGTGCTGCATATTAAAACAGAACCAACTTGTGAAGACAGTTTTCGACAAATTAAAAGAAGTTGAAAGTCAGTAATGATTTCTGTGGTCTGCCACAGTTCGGGGATCCAGGATGGTTGAAGATGTATGTACCCCACATCAGAAGGGGAATGTGATACAAGTGATGTTTTGTATGTTCTGCAACAGGGAAGAGAAGTGAGATGGGTAAATAATTATGTAACCTGTGGCTGTAGAACTTTCTGAAGTAAGCTAGTTTGCCTTGGTCCTGAAGTAGTGCAAAAATCATAAGGTGATGGTAGTACTGGGACCTGAGCTGAAATGCAGAATGTCCCACCATCTAGAGGGAATCTAACTATTGCTTTGTAGGTGGGGGAGAGGTATTAGTTACAGTATGTGGGTAGTATCTTATTCTCAACAGTTGTGGACCTTGGATCATAGAAGGGGTCTCTCTCACTCATTCTCTCTGTAACAGTGTAGTCTTGGATAGGGGTTATGAGTTTTATAGAGCCTGCAATGAGAGATTAGGATGTCTCTCTCTCTCTAAAAGCATATTCTTGAGTATGGGTTAATATTATTGGTAATAGAGCCTGTGGTGAGAGCTGGAAATCTTTTTCTCTTCCCCCCTCTGGAACATATTAAAGACAAGTGTCTGTGTGTAAGATATTATCCACTTTTTTCCTAAAGCAGCTGGTGTAGTTGTTAATGCAATGCCACTAGTGAGTATCACAAGTTTGTGGTATTCTTTTTGCTTAAGGCCCGTGCAGTGCCTGAAGAAGGATTGATCAACATCACACTTGTCGAACAAAATGCTCTGGATCTGCTTGGCATCCTTGTGTCTTCAAGAAGATATTTATTTATTTTATTTATTTGCAGTTGGTTTACCAGGATAGTCCATTGGGCCTAGAAGAACCCATTTTCAGTGGAGTCCTGGGGAGAAAAGCTCCAATTACAAAAAGCTTTTGTTACAGTATGTACAAAAGAACTAGTAGAAACATTGCATTTAAACATACAGTTTCTAAAGCAAAAATGACAATAAAAGTTTTGGTTATACTAATTATAGATAAAATATTTCATTTAACAGAGACAATTTCTGCGATAAAAACTGTCATCATTGTAAATCTAGAGTAGTTGTTTACATGTGGATTGATTCCTGCCAAAACCATGTATGGTTAGTATGTTGATGTTCATGGACGCACTGCAACAACTTTCATATGACTGGTAAATGAGTACACAGAGTAGGTAGAAGTAGGACGGGAGATGAGTAGTTGGGATTCAGATCAGGATGCATCACAACTTACCTAATGTTTGCAGTGAGACAGATAGTTGAGAGGAATCTAGAGATGAGAAGAGTCCAAGTGACTGTTCTTACATTTGAAGAGATCATATGACAAGGTCCCAAGGAGATGATTTGGGCAGTCCTGTGGTGGTTTGAAGTCCATAAAACAGAAGCTAAAATTAGTGCAAACTATGTACAGGGGACCCAATTACTTAAGTATGAACAGTGTTCAGTCTAACTAAGGGGTTCCCTGTGGGATTGGGTGCGCATCAGGTTTCATTTATGTGCCCACTGCTTTTCATACTAGTGATGGGCTACATTAGCAAACAGGTTGATGGGGATAGATCAACAAAGTTGTATTTATTTATTGACAAAAAGGAGCAGAAATGGAAGTTTAAAGTGTAAACTATATAGTTATGAGAGAAAGAAGGTTAGCATTGCAAGTTATGTAGGGTGGCAGCTAGAGCATTCCCATTGGGAGGCTAGGTATGAATGAAGAGTTTTTTTGAAGGTAGAGTTAAGTAGGGGTAACACGAATGGGTGATGGTAGGGAGTTCCAGAGTCATGCCAGACTAAAGGATAGAAGGTATTTGCCTGGTGGACGAGCTGGTTTTGTGTATTTCAAGAAGAATTTGGTTGTTAGACCTTAGTACTCTGTTGGATAGATGCATTTTAAAGGCAGATGAGAGGGAGGGACAGATTGAAGGGTTGAAAATAAGCTTGTGGGCCAGAGTGAGTTGGGTATAGATAAGGTGGTTGGGTAGTTCTAGCCAATTTAGTTTGTGGAGAGAGAGGAACAATGGTGAGTAGAGGACCTCTGGCTAGTGGTGAACTTGGCAATTTTGTTGTAACAACATGAGAGTTGATTTTTCAGAGACAATTGTAGATTAGTTAGGAGTGGAGATCCATAGAGAAGGGAGGGGATAAGAAAGGATGTAGAGAGGGTGAGTTTAGTGGAGGGTTAAGATAATGGTATTGACGGTAGAGCATACCTAAATTTTGATGTTTTTTTTTTATGTTTAGTTGTATGTGGGAATTAAATTTGAGCTGATTGTCAATTTGGACACCAAGTAGCTTGGTCTCTGATACCAGTTCCAGAATTGTGTTGTTTTGACTAGAAATACGGAAAGTGTTTGTGTTGAGAGGGGTGGCTTTTGAGGGAGTGAATACCATTAATTTGGTTTTAGAAGCATTGAGTGCTAACTAATTATTTTTCATCCATTGTTCAGTGGTTGAAAAAGCATCTTGAGTTAGCTTTAGAAGTAAAGGGGCTGAAATGGCAGAGCAAATAATAGTTGTCGTCTGCATATTGATTGATGTTTGAGAATGGGATGGAGTTGCAGAAGTCATTAATAAAGATGTTGAAGAGGAGGGGGCCTAATACTGAACCTTGTGGAACACCAGTTGGGGTATTAAGGAATGAGAAGGTGGCCTTTTTCCATTTTACTGCTTGATGTTTGTTGGATAAGTAACTGGAGAACCAGTTCAGAGAGGAAAGAGATAGGTTAAGCTTAGAGAGTTTAGCTAGAAGAAGGTTATGGGAGATGGTGTCAAAGGCCTTAGAAAGATCCAGTAGAAAGGTAGAAACAATATTACCAGAGTCTCGGGCTTTATTTACTGTTTCCAGGAAGGAGAGGAGGGCTGTCATAGTACTGTGGCCTGGTCTGAAGCCATGTTGTGTGGGAGTTAGTAGGTTGTTATTAATGAGGTACGGTAGGAGTTGTAGTTGGATACACTTTTCAAGGAGTTTGGAGATGGGAGACAGGATAGTGATGGGACGAAAGTTGGAGACATTGTTATTGTTACCTCCTTTATGTAAAGGTATGATAAAGGCTTTTTTCCAGATATGGGGAACTGTGCTTTCTTGGATAGAGCGGTTGATTAAAATACTAATGGGGTAGGCAATGGCTTCAGCAGCTATGCTGAGGAATTGTGAAGGAATATTATTGGGAGCATTTGGACCAGACTTCGGTTTTAGAAGGAGTTTTTTATGGTAGAAGTGGGTATGGGTTTTAGTGAGAAATGTGGAGAGTAGGGGGAGGGTATATTTGGAGGTGGGAGAGATGAGGGAAGGAGAGTGGAGTGGGTGGTGAAGGTTGTAGAATTGGAAGATGGGATAGGTAGTGAACTAGTGTTTGAAGATGGAAGGTAAGAAGATGAGGGTGGGGCTGGTTTGGAAGGAGTGGAAATGCCGGAGAAAGATGCGGTTAGTTTAGAAATAGAATCGATGAAGAAGAAGTTAAATTGAGTAGCCAGGTCTATGTTGAGAGCGTTTGGATCGGGAGTGGGGGTGTCTAGTTTACTGGGATTAAGGAGAGTGGAGATACTTTTCCTGAATTTTTGAGGGTCTGTTTTATTGTTGTTTTGGAGTAAGGAGAAGTAGTTTTGTCTGTCAGTGGTGATGAGTTTCTTTACTTTATTTCAAAGTGTTTTGTATTCGCTGTAGATGAGGGTTTTTTTTATTTTTATGGTAGTGGGTCCAGAGTTTGTCTCTTTGCCGCATTGTAGCAAGTGTATTTTTTGTAAGCCATGGGGCAGTTTTGGTTTTTGTTCTTAGGGGAGCATGATGGTTTAAGAAGGTAGTGTTGAAATGGGTGACTGCATTATCTAGAGGAAGTGTTTTTAGAGTATTCCAATTTATTGCCTTTAGAGAGTTAATGAAAGCTGTAGGGTTAAAGTTTTTTAGGTTACGAGTAATAATGAAGTTATGGGTGTGATGAAGGGGTGAAGGGAGACAGTGTGTAAATGTGGGTAAGTGATCACTAAGAGGATCAGGAAGAGTACCACTGTTAGAGACGTAGTGGGGGTGAGAGACTAGGATCCAGTCTAGGATACTGCCATTGGGCAGGTTTTTTGAGGGGCGGGTTGTAGAATTGATGAGCTGAGAGAATTTGTAGAGGTTAATGTTAAGTGGGTTTGAGGGAGACTGAATGGAGGCCCAATTTATATTCATGTCTCCTAGGATTATAGTTTCGTTGCTGATGTTAGTGGAGAGCCAGAAGAGGATGTCTTCGAGTGTAGAAATATCACCAGGAGGGTTGTAGATGGAGGCTATACATATATGCATGAGCTTGTTGATTTGTAGTAGTGTTAGTAGTAATTCAGCATTGTTAAAGTGGGGAGTGGGTTTATTGTAGGGAGTAACTGATAGTGAGGATGAGTATAGTAGAGCTATACCACCCCCTTTTTTATGAGATCTGTCTTTTCTAATAGAATAGTTGGGTGGGATTATTTCAGAGTCTTTTATGTGGGGTTTTAAACATGTTTCAGAGATGGATATGATGTCAGGTTTGTTGTGAGAGAGCCAGGCATGCAGGTTTGTAATTTTGTTGACTATGCTTTGGGAGTTTAGAGCAGTAAATAATATGGACTTGTTAGTAGTTTTTGAGGAGGGGGGACCTGGGTTAGGATGGATATCTCCTGATTGTAGACTGGTAATTGGGTATAGGGTGAAGTTAGGGAGGTAACTTGAGAGTTTAGAGTATACATTGGACTTGATTATGATACTGGAAGACTTTCTAGTAATTATGGGAGTGAAATATCTATGTGAGGTAAGAAGTTTATATTGAAAAAGTAGATGGATATTTATAGGATATAGGTGTGGCAAAATTGGGGTGTGTGAGTGTTGGAGAGGTATGTTCAGATGGTTATGTCAGATATGTCTCCTTCCTTGCATTAGCACCTAGAATAAAGGAAACCATGCAGACACCCACTCTAACAATAGATCAGACTGATGGCACAAACAGAACTTAGGCAGCTGTACTCCTTACCAAGGTTTAATTTCATCAACTGGTTTGGAAAGAAAATATCAGACTCGGTAATACAGTTCAGTACAGTTTTCTTTTTTGTGTAATGTGTGAATTATGCATGCTGAATAAAAAACGGCATTTCCAAACAGAAGGTGCTGAAGTACAGTACAGAAGGTACAAGAAAGGAGGATACATGTTATGTACTGAAATGCAGTTGGGCAGTGGACCTCAGAACACTTATAGTGTATCAGGTAATCTGAAGCATGACATGAATGTCAAGTTTCCATACAGATGAGTGTGAACTTGAATACAGACACAGTGATTTCTCTGTGTTATAGCAATGTTGACCATTGCACGTGGGGGAGTACACTGTTCTCCTTACAGCAAAAGAACCAGTGCTCGAAAAGGAATGTCTTTGTTAGTGTACAGCAACCTGGAACAGAACAGGGATGGGAATCTTTTTTTTTTTTTTTTCAGTCTAATTCAGGAGGCCTTGGAAGTAGAGGAGGGGTTATAACAGAAATGCTGGTGATGGAATGAAAGGAATCATAGCTCTGATGCAAGTCATTACAAAAAATAAAAGCTCCCTTTTAAACATGCTGTGTTAAAAATTTAAAACCAGACAGTTTATGGTAAGCTGTATCACAGAGCTCCACTTGCTTCTTAAACATAAATGCTGACATTTATTTGCATTTTGAGCAGCATATTTATAAAGGAAGGTTAACAGTTTAAAACCTTTGAAAGTTTATTCTTCAGTGGAAAAGGTAATGTTGCAGATTTGGTGGACAGACATCTGGAAGCTGCAAAGTGTCTGTCACTTTCTTCACAACAGCCTGGAAGCCTGAGTAATGGGTACATATTTAAAACGGGTACATTGAAGTTTTAAATCGGCAAAGGAAAGTGTTATTTAAAGTTTCTGGAGGACACTGAGGCACATACAGTAATAGAATGTGTGTCTGTGTACAGTAACACAGCAGAGCCTTTTCTGATGGACAAGTTGTTTTCCTCAAAAGCCACTAGGAAACTAAGGGCAGGCACTGCACATTCAACTAGGAGCACCAGAGTGTGGAAGGAATGCTGTGTTTTTTCATGCCAGCTCATAAGCATGTGTGGAAAAGTAGTGTGCTGTTCAAATTAAAATCATTTGATAGTTGGTGCAGGGGCTTAAGGTCTGAGCTGCTGTTCCTCTGCTGTAGTGATCAATTCTCTCAGCCCTCGTTTGCCTCCTGAGTGACCATGAGAGGGTCACTTAACCATACATTGCTTCCAGGTCACCTCAGAAATAGACCGTCTCCTAACTAGTTTAACAAATAAGTATTATTGTTAGTGGTTTCATCTGGGAAAGATCAGCAAAGTTACAGCAAGGCTTGGTATGAAAATGACTGCTGATTCTCTTTCAAGAAACAGTCAGTAGCTTATTGAGTACCGGGGGGGGGGGGGGGTTCAGTTTTACACTCTCTTGCATTATTGCTAAAGCCTTCAGGCAGAGTGGGTAATACTGATCTCCTTAGAGAACATTATGGGTACTGCTCGATTGTTTTCCTAAAGTAAACATCATGAGGAGAGACTCTTCATTTCTCCTCAGATGGATAATGACTTGACATATGCAATGCTCTCCCCTTGCTCTACCTCTGCAGCTGTCAAGTTCACCTTTTATAATTTGTTAAAACTGCATCTGTAACAGTCAACCATTTGGTTCGGGGATGACAGGTGCTGAAAACTGGAAAGCAAATACCAAAAATCATGGACACTTTTAATGTTCACTTAGATATGCAATTGTAGTGGAGGTCTTAGTTTTGTCAGTAACAATGATCACAAAAAAAAAAAAAACACCTTGGGGAAAGAGCATATTTTGTACTCTCTCATTTAAAAAAATAACTCGACCTATTACTTATTATTTCTGCCTCCTTACAATGCTGTTTTCAACACTCACCAATACTTCACTTCTCCACAACTGCCTATTTCTCTTTCTCCTTACTCAGCTGACTACTCTTAACCATAGCACTATACCGTACATATACCGGTTTGCTATTTTGCTGCTTCGTGCTTTCAAGTTCGATCAAGATGCATTCAAAGAATTACTTCTTCGATTATATAATAGGAACCCCTCTTAACTAGGCATCAATCCATACGTTACCAGATGGGTAGCTAACTGGCTCACTGATCGAACCCACCTAGTCAAAGTAGGGGAAGCCGCCTCAAGCAGTAGACCTGTATCAAGTGACATACCCCAGGGTTTAGTCTTGGGGCCTCTGTTATTTGGGATATACTTTTCTGAGGTGCAGGCCAAAACCAGTGGGCTATGGGTGACCAAGTTCGCAGATGACTGCAAGCTGGGTGTGGTCATCAATTCCCCTAGTGATGTGGACATCCTCAAGAGGGTCTCACCCAAACAAATGACTGGTGCCAGAAACATGGCCTCAAGCTGAATACAAAAAAATACATCATCATCCCCTGTGGGGAGAGTGACATCACCACAAATTATCACATTAATAAGAACATCCTAAGCACATAGTCTGTCGTGAGTGATTTGGGCACCTAGATTGATAGCAACTTGACTTTTGACCACCATGTTGCTTCCATTGTACGGAAAGCTTTCTACATGACCCATCTCATAAATAAGGGTATCTCATCCAGGGAAAAGGAGGTCATAACATCCCTGTGTTCTTCCCTTATAAGGGCTATTACTGAGTACAACTCCCCATTGGGCATGTACCTTGCAAAGCACATGCAGCAGCTGGAGGCACCAAAGTGGTTCCTCATCAGGAGGCTCCAGGGCCTCAAAAATCTACCATACACAGATAGGCCAAAAGCCCTGTCCCTCTACTCTGTTTTATACAGACTCCTCACAGGTGACCTCTGTCTGGCATACAAGGTGATCGCGGACCCTGTCTTGATGGGACTGCTGCATATCTGCAACTCAAGTAACCTGCACATGCAGCTTCAACCTGGTCTGTGACATCAGTAAGACTTGTTGGTGGGACAGATGTGTCCCAGAGGCTCCCCCATCTGTGGAATAGACTCACTCTAGATGTCAAGCAGAGTACCTTTTAACCCTTTTAAGCACAACCTGGATAACTGGGTAGGAAATAGAAAACACATCCCGGGGATTCCACCTGTGTCCCTGCTGGGCAGGGCCATCGGATGCTGATTTGTCTATACATGGGCTAAACTCTTGACTGGCTTACAGGGGGCTCAGGGTCAATAACCTAGTAACTTCCTATGATCCTAGTATTTGCAACATTTACTTGGAGCTTTTCTCCCTGGGCCATCACGGAAAATGGGCTCTTATGGCCCGGTGCACAATCCTGGTAATCACATGCTAATAAATAAATAAATTACTCTGTGGCAAAATCAAAGACATCTCTGGACATGATGGGCATATTTTTTTCTAAGGGCAGGACCAGCTGAGGGGTAGGTATGCTGTCTTCCAAAATAGAGAAGGTGGCCTTTGCATTCTTGGAACTTCCAGACTAATTCTTCAATTAATATTTGTTTACTGTTTGCTTATTAACAGGGTTAATATACACAGCAGCTCCAGCCGTAGATGTATATCTACTAACAAATTTACAGTTGTATACCCTTGTTTGTATTGTTTAGCCTCAAGGAATATAAGTTACATAATGAATGTACACTTTTACACAGTTTATTTAGATACAGTACCCATGCACAATAGTAACTGTTAACAGGAAGAAATACATACAGTTATAGTTCAGTTTATAAGAGTCATACAGATTGTTTTCAAATTTTCATAAAGTTCTGTGTGTGTGTGTGTGTGTGTGTGTGTGTGTGTGTGTGTGTGTGTGTGTGTGTGTGTGTGTGTGTGCAAAAGAATATTTAATTAGGCTTCCCAATATGACTAAGTATTAGAAATACATGAATATACACAATATTAAAAAAGCATGCATGTGGGTGAATGTGAAGAATATGTTTTGTTATTGTAGAGTAGAACTCAGAGGAAAGATAGATGTGTTTTTAGCCTTAGCACAGGAGTGTCACGTGAAAGTAGATGTTTATTACAGCAGAACTGGGGCCCTGAATGTAGGAGGGGTGACCTTCTCTTCAGGACAGAGGAAGCAGCAACTTGAACAGGGTGTGAGCAGAATAGTTTCCTGAAGAAAGACTTGCTTCTAATTGTTTCAAACTGATGCTGCCAGAAAGTGTACGAAAAGTAAAGGGTCTCTTAAGGTGAGGGGTTACGTTTTAGTCAAACTGACTAACAGCTGCAAATCATCCTATACTCACTTTGCAGCCTGGAATGAAAAGAGACATATTTGTCGGGCATTGAGATGGGTGGGGGAGGGAAATCCAGCTGTGAGTGGGGGAGGGGTTATCAATCTCACTACTGAAATTATAAATCCTTAAATGCATTAATGAGCTGAAACAATACATCAGAATACTATTACATTGCTACAAACTGCAGGTTTGTAAATGTCATTCTGAGTGAAGGAATATTGCTGTTGAAAATGATGGCATAGTTGCATTCATTTTAACAACTATACAATAAATACAAACTTTTGTCTGGTGTCCATTGCATACATTGTTGGAGGTACCCTGTTGTGATTCTACCATGCTAAGCTTAAGTTAACAAACTCTTATATATCACAATTATTTTCTCTGCATTCTCCCACAGAAACCAGTCTATGCAGCCTTAAAACAGTGCTGAGGCATGAAAACAAGTTGACTATGCACTTCTGTGTTTCCCTTTGATGCTCTGCAAATTCCCCCATGGCTTGAAAGGCACTTCCAGTTATAGGAAGTTGTGACTGTAATCAAAGCACATGCCTGTAGGAACAATCAAGGCACGTTATTTGTTCTGTCAGCTGACTGACAGTCTCTTGCCCTGCAGACTCTGTTTTTTTTTTTTTTTTAAATAAAGAATGGAAGAGGAGTATAAGGGCTTGTAGCATCTTTACAGATGGCTGTAACTATGCAATTATGTTTTTGTGGGGGGGAGGGGGCATATACTTCCACAGTGTTATGCAACAACTGTATATTTGCTTGTTTATTTTTTTAAATAAAGTATACTGTAGACTGGCAGCAAGGATTTTAATTCAGGAAACATTTACACATTTACTTAGGTTTATGCCACACAGGAAAATGTTAGCAGAAGTGTTCCAAACCTAGGCTTACTATGTAAGAGAGAGATTTAATTACTCTCTAGGCAGTGAAAACCATTGCACGATGCTTAATCACTGTGCACAGAAAAGATATGGCACTGGTTAAGTATATTTGGCAGTTTCATAACAGCACAGTAGTGATTTCAATTCAGCTGAAGCTGTTTAAGAGGGTTTTCTTCAAGAAATGTACAAAGATGAAGAAACCATAGTGTATCTGAATAATATCCAGTTTCCTTTCAAACCGCAGTCTAAGCCATACTTTCTTCAATTGTGCTCTCTTCTGTTCAAGGTATCTGAGAATCAGAAATCTATCCTAAAAGCAAGGTGTCTACGACACAACATTAATCCTGGATGAGGTGCCAGTCCATCTACAGAAGATTTCATTCCCCCCAGGATAGTCTGTTCTTCTAATATCTTATAGCTGGGATACAAGGAGGAAAGTAGATCATCCAGCAAAAGCCCATGCAGGCAGACTGGACAGCCACACATTAATCTAGGCCACATCTTAAAAAATGTATTTTAATAACAGAAGAGATGTGTTTTGCATTACGTCCGGTGCAATTAATGATACAAACTCATTATAATATGTCACGATCAAGACTGTAAAAGAGGAAAAGGAGAGCAGGCTGTACGTCTGTTCAGGGATGTGCCGATTACTATCACGTTCATTAAGTCATTCAGTCATTTTGTGCTATTGTTCTGTTGATGGCAGTGAATGATGATCCATGTAGACAATTAGACGGTAGTCAGTTCAACAATGGTACGTCTTGGACTATGGAAAAACTGAAATGGAGAACCTAGAGCTATGAGATATCAACTCTGACTACCGTTTCGCCAATCGTTTACATAAGTAATAATGTAAATACTAGCATAATCTCTCAATGTATTTAGATAAACTGTCCTAAATAAATCTTTAGACCCCTGTAATAAAACCTCAATCGTGAAGCCCCTGAATGTAAGATGGAAGTCAGTTCCACAGGAAAAGGACTAAACAGGGAATGGAATTCCTACCCAAAGTTATAAGCCATGTCCTAGGAATGACCAACACTTCTTTCTCTAATGGCATGAGCTGCTTGAAGTGGACATAAATGACAAGAGCACTAGTAAATAGATGGGACAAACCATCTGCAGTAGAATAGGCAGGACGATGATCGCAAAAACTATCCTGACCACAGCAAGCAACCAGTGCAGGTCCACTAGTACAGGGGTTGTGTAACGGGAGCAAAATGCAGCAGTCAAAACCCTGGCAGCAGAATTCTATACCTAGAAAAGGTGAATGTAGTTACCATCACTATGCCTCAGAAAAAGTATGTGGCAGTCGTCCAGCCAGTAAGATATTAGTGCTTATATTTCTGTTGGAAAATCTGTGGTTAGAATTACATGCATAATCCAGAATATTCTTTAGATGAAAATATAATGCTCCAACAGTTACTAAAACCTGACTCTAATAGCATATTATCAATCATAATGCCTAGATTAAGTATTCAGGATATAAACTCCAGTCTAAATGCAAACTAGGTTGAGGGGTCAACAGTATGAGACTGACTACAAAATGAAAATTTCCACGTACACTCTTGTTACCTGGTAAATAAATAAATAAACTAACTATATTTTGCTCCCCAACTTTAGAGAGGACTCTTTTTTTTTGTGGATAAGGGTGCTGCCACTCTGGGAATCACCCAATGCACCAATTAATCTAGGTGCAGGTCTGCAGATGACCACACTTTCAGACCCACAGAATTAAAGCACTACCACATCACAAGCTATAAAATCAATACATATCAATTCCAACAGTATTTGACATACATTTCCATTTCTGCAAAACTAGATTTCTCACAATGTTCTAGATGTAGGTTCAAAGGAGATTACTAGGCTAACAACTCAAGAGCCCTTACAAGCACAGCCATTATTACGCGGATTTACCCAGATTTTCGATATCCAAGGGCTAGAAGATGGCTTAGGTTTATGCCTATGGCTTTGCATTTGAGTATTTTGCAGACTTTCAGCTCTATCCCAGTCTAGTGTCATTAGCTCATTCTACCTAATTCAGAGAGAACATTTGAGTAGGCCAACCCACTTAGACCTTTAACCTTGAATTATCTTCGGTTTCTACTTTTCCACTTTACTTTGTGTTCTGATGGAGTGTGCTTCTCAGCTGGTAAGTACATATTTTTGGCACTTTTTAACTGTTCAGAGTTGAATTAAACAATAATTGAATTCAGTTTAGAATACAGTATGAATAAATTGCTTTAATATTGCTACACACGCAAGTGTGCTACCTTGCACTACACTTGAATTTTTGGTGCTGTTTTACCTGCTTTTCTGTAAAAAAAAAAAAAAAATCTAAGCTTGTTTACTGGCTTTCCTGTAACTAGTCTAGTCCAGATACAGATTTGCTGTATCCAGGACTGTTTGTAAGCTTCTGAGCCCCCCCCCAAGCCTTTCTGTGTTGAGGGAAGTCTTCTAGCTCATCAGTGGGAGTGGAAAGCACTGGGTAGCCTACCTATCACAAGAGGAGCAGTTTCTGGCCCAGAAATTTTAGTTTATTGGCCGTTGGGGCAGTTTTTTCCATCTCCTTCAACTTTCTGGTCTAAAAACCCACGTTTGCACTTTTCCCACCTTTCCTGTAAGTAGTTTAGTCCAGATACAGATTTGCTGTATCCAGGATTGTATGTAAGCTTCTGAGCCCCCCCCCCCAAGCCTTTCTGTGCTGGAGGGAAGTGTTCTAGTTTATCAGTGAGAGTGGAAAGCACTAGGTAGCCTATCTTCCACAAGAAGAGTGGTTTCTGGTCCAGAATTTGTAGTTTATTGGCCATTTGGGCAGTTTTTCCATCTCTTTCAACTTTTTGGTAAAAAAGCCCTTGTTGCAATTGTCTCCTGCCATTACTGTAACTAGTCTAGTCCAGATACAGATTTGCTGTATCCAGAACTGTTTGTAAGGTTCTAAGAGGTGCCAAAGTCTGCTCTTCAAATTTTCCCTTAGATCTGATAGTTCTCTCCTCTCCTGCACTTTTACTAGCTTATTAGTCTAGCACTTTACCATACCATACTTCTTGTAGCAATTATTGTAGCACACAAAAGTGCTACCAGCATTAAACGTTCTACAAGGAAACAGCTCTAGTACTTATAAATGCCCACCCCTCCTGACATGTCTAAAGATCAGTTCCCTGTGCCTTCTCCTGTTAACTTGGTGAACTTGGGCTTCCTGAGGCAATGTATCAACTACCTCATGTACACCGACAACCCTCTCCTCTTACCTCACAACACTCAGACTTGTGAGAGATGCACTTACATATCCAAAATGGAAGCCACACACTCTCCAGCCAAGACAGGAATAGCTGGTCAAGAGGAGAAGGTCAACACTTGCACCACACCACATGGAACACATAGCCCTCCAGAATACACACCAGCACTGCCTTCACATAAAAACACAAACCACACACCCACCTTTGCAGAAGCTCTCAATAAAAATCTACCCAAACAGCAGAGACCTCCAAGGCAGAAATGCACTTGACTACCACAACACTAACCACGAGACACATAACTCTCCTAAACAGTGTGCCACTCAACCAAAGCCCCTAAGGCAAAACAGCATGCCCAGCACACTAGTCATAGCTGACTCGATAGTGAGGCACATTGATGTCCCACTCACTAGGTTGAATAAGGAGAAAGTAACAGCCAGCTGCCTGTCAGGTGCCAGGATCCACCATATAACGCACACACTCAGGTCTCTCAACGAGAGGTACAAATATGACTCTGTCATTGTACATGTGGGTGTGAATGACCTGAGATGTACCTTCCTGGACTACATGAAGAGACATGGAGGAGCTCTTGGATTATGTAGCCCAGGCCTGTGGTGGCTAGTGACTTCAAATCAAAGGGGGTCTGCAGGAGACAGCTGAATGTGTAGGGCCAAGGGAAGGGGTGTGGCTAACCAGAAATGGGTGAGGCTATGCTCAAAATCACAAAACTTGGGACTTTAATTAAATACACTGCCCTGGGTGCCAAACCATCATTATGAGAGTTCAATCAAGACAAAATTAAGTGTAGAAGAAAAAAATATTTCAATGCATTGGCTACATGACAGCTTACTTAATATCTAGATGGAAACAAAAAGGTTGTGAGGCATGAAAAAATAAATTACCTTTTAAAGACATTACTGGAATGCCAGTCAAAATAAAGTGTAAAAAAAACAAGCAGCACTCAACTCAAACCACTTCTCCTTGCACTGCAGTTCTAATTATAATTTATATTCAGCTTTATAAAAGTAACATGCTGAAAATAGCAATCTCTGATATCCCCACTTGTAAAAATGTTTCTCATACAAAAAAAGACCTGCTGCCTGACAACAATTATGTACTTGTTGCATGGAGAAAACATGATCAAAGTACAAAATGAACAGCAAACACGAAACAAGCTCAAGATAAATTGCTTAAAGGATTACTGCACAGGTTATGGACCACACATGATAGATTGGCATTCGGTTTATTTTACGGGTAAAGCCTGCAAAGATGACTGCAAGTCTCCAACAAATGTAATGAGCTTTTGAAAATACTGTAATAGGTTCGTAAGTTGGTACTAGGCTATTGGCCCTAGGGTCTATACAAGCCTAGCCATAATTCCCTGGCTATTTCTTCCCACACTATTTACTTCCCTGGACCCCTGTCTAGCAGGGCAACTGACGTGATTCCTGGGGTGAATTTCCTTTCTCCCATCCAATCATAAAGGTTCCTTTTGAAGAGGGCCAAAGAGGCGCTCTCTGCTTGACATGTATGGACAGTCTATTCCAGAGTCTGGGGAGTCTCTGGGTCAGGAACCTATCCCTCCAGTAATCCTGTACTTTATTACAAATACTGTCATATGCATTTCAATACCCAAGACTTTAACGTTATCTAGTTATGTAAATATTCTCTGCATGGCAACAACAAAAAGGCTTTCAATGTTGGTAATTCTTTAACAGTATGTTTATTAAAGCTTACTTGCATCTTACAATCTCAGACAAGCTTACCTGATGGTCATTAAATCATTGCTACTTAAACACAGAGCAACAGGCACTGCAACACCATGCATTTTCTGAATAATAAGAAGCATAGATCAACAGTATAGAAATATGACAGAAAGCCAGAACATTCTGCAACATCAAGGATACATGAAAATCCAGTGTAGTACTTGTGTCTACCTTGGATGGGGGGATACTCTGCATAACTGCTCCTTGTCTTGCTTGGACACATCCAGAGTCACTACATGGGGAAGTGGGGTGCAAAAGTATGTCACAATTTGAAATGTCTCTGGCTGACTGATGGCCCTGACACTCCATGAGTGAATTTATGATTCCACATTCATTGATCCAAATTGTGTTTGAAGAGGGTCATACAGGGCTCTGCTTCACATGAATATGTATCCTGTACCGGAGAAGGAATAATCTCTGAGAGATATATCTGTCCCTGGAGGAGGTTTTGTTCATGTCAAAATCCAGGTTTAAACCCCTGGATTAGCTAATCCTTATGCTGTTTGTTTTGAGAATGTGTAACAGTTCCATCATGGCTGCATCTGAGAATGCCTTGTAGGTTAGGAATAGATCACACATTAATAATTTACCCACACTGAGCCTGTCAACTGAAATGCTATTAATAAAAAATATTTTGATGGTACTACAGCTAGGTCAGTAATACTAATATAATCCACAGGTGCTGGTGTGATACAAGATATAATTAAATCTATTTATATTTATCATATGCATTTGTTTACCAGGTTAATGCACTGATTTCATTGGGCTATTTGTAGGCACAGCCTAGGTGAACAGAATCAAATGAGAAATGAACAAAACATATATACAAATAGAGGATATGCTAAAAACATATACTTATTTACAGATGCAAGAATATGCATTTTTTTACTGCTTAAGTAGCTTTATTAAATTGATGACAGTATTCTACTGAATTGCTGCTTTATTTGATCTATTTTACTGTTGTGATTTGACCTAATTTATCACATTTGCACTGTTTAAAGTAATTTACTGATTAACTGCATGCCATTACTGTTTAACTATATTTCATTGCTATTTACTGCAGTTCATTACTGTTTAACTGCACTTTACTGCATTTCATTACTATTTAACTGTATTTTTTTCATATTTTGAGTTCTGTTTTTGTCTGTAAGTAGTTAATCTGTGCTTTTCTGTGAGTTTTACTGTGTTATTAACTCTTAAATTGAGTAGCATAGTCTGGATACAGGTTTGCTGCATCCAGAGCGGTTTGTTTTTGCCTTCTGTGTTTCTGACAGCCATCTTGTGTTTGACTTCTATGTTACTGGCAGCCATCTTGTGTTGGTTAGGGCCTATCTCCTCTGCTAGTAAGAGTAGCAGGGCTGCCTGGACCTTGTCTGGTACAAGCTGATTGATAAAGAAAGCAGAGACTAGCAGGATTGGCTAGATTTCTGTGTTACTAGAATCTTCTATTTTTTGTGGTATTTAAACCCAGAGTTTGAGCTGTTTTGACCTTGTTTGCATGTCACACACCACAGCTGCATTTTTCTTAACCCTTTGTGAGGTATTCCAGCTACAAATGTTCCCTTAGTAGGACTTGTGTGATCTAGTAGTACTACTCTTAGACCTTCCACTCTTTACCCTCTTAGTCTCTCTCCCTCAGATTCCGATAAATATGGATGGACAATTTCCTACATTTTCTCCTGCCAGAAGGGCTATTATGGGCACCCTGAAACATTGTAGCAACTGCCTCATGTACATGGATAGCTATCTACTACTACCACCTAGGAACACAATTTGAGAGAGATGCAATTACATTAAGAACCTAGAGTCTATGCTCTCTCCATCACAAGCCAGTATATCTGGCACTGAGGAGGCTGTCAACACAAACACCACACCTGAACCACCACCCACACCTACACAACACATGCCCACATACGCGGAAGTCCTCAACAAAAACATACCCAAACAAGAGACCTCTGAGGCAAAAACAAATGTGAACTCCACTGCCCACCACACCACACATAGTCCACACACCTGTGTCTCACAGCCACTAAGGCCTAAACATAAACCTAGCATATTAGTCATAGGAGTCTAAATTCTGGGACATACATATGTGCACCTCCCCAGGCTGGATAAGGAGAAAGTCATGGTTAGCTGTTTGTCAGGTGCCAGAATATACCATATCACCCATGCAACTCAAGTCTCTCAACAACCGGTACTGTTATGACTCTGTCATACTCCATGTTGGTGTAAATTATTTGAAATGTACCTCCCTGGAATATATGTAGAGAAATATGATCGAGCTCGCTGAATGTGTGTCCCAGGCAGGTATGTTCCTAGCCATAAGCAGCATTCTGCCATCACCCAGAACGATGCCTCAATACAAACAGAAAATGCTTGACTTTAATTGGCTTAGTTTCTGGTGTCATTCCAAGAGGATCCAGTACCTAACAGCCTGGGAAGACATGACTGACAAACCACAATGATTTTGCAGAGATGGCCTGCACCTGTCTCCCATGGGTTTCATGCTTCTGGCAAGGGCTCTTGCCTCCCCATAGTGTCTTAAATTTCATCAAAATGCAAATTAAAAGTCATGCCGCTAAATGCTAGGAGTCTAATCATGAAACTGCACTCATTGAAAGCATTCATAACCCTGGATGATGCCGATATTTGTTCAGTCACATAAACCTGGTTCAAAGCTGGGGAGAGCATCCCAGCCATACTAGGTTACTCATCCTATCATACATTCATACCTCACACCTTGGGCAGCAAAACAAAAGGAGGTGGAGTTGTAATATATATAAAAGACTTACACACCTCCAGGCTGGTCAAACAGTGTGATGCACAGGAGATGCTCCAGGTGCAGTTAACCATTGACAAGACCCCTATTCAAATAATAACTAGCTAAAGGCCACCAACTTTGACTCAAGATGCCCAAGCCACCTATCTGGACTTCTTCAAATCTATCAAGATTCAACTCTTTACCCTGATCCTGGGTGACTAACTATCCAACCACAGATTGGAAGAACTACTCATGCCAAAACATAAATGCCAAAACACAAATGCCCAGAGATTCCTTGATTTTGTCCATGCAAATGGCTTGGACCAGCTGGTCAACACCCCCCACAAGAGGTGAAAATATCTTGTGCGTGGCATTAACCAAACATGAGTAACCACTGCAGCATCCCTACAGTGTCATCCTCCCTGGTAAGATTCAACCACAAAGCTGTCACTTTTGAAGTCACCATCTCCCCCCCCCAGCTAGGGTCAAATGAAAAAACTTCTCCTAAGTGATTGCAGCCTCCTGAGGGAAGGTATTAACAGCTTCACAGCCACCTCCCTCTCCAAAGGAACTGGCATATATGTCCAAACCTACACCAAAGTACTATACGAGCATTTATATAGCTGCATGGAATCAGGAATACCCAAACAGGGCAAAATTATCCTCATCAAGGAAGAGTAAACCTGTCTGGTGGACATCTGCAATAAATAAACTATATAATAAAAGTAAAACAATGTCCAGGAGAAAGAAGGAACAGGTCCCTAACTGGAAGCAATTTCTTTTTAGCCTGAACAAGCAAATAAGAACACTAGTGAAATCCTCGAAAGCAAACTTCGAGTCCAAACTTGCCACATCTACTAAAGAAAACTATAAGGCCTTCTGCAAATATGTCCGCAATCTCAAAGGAAGCAGTCAGATCTGCTCAGAACTGGTGGTCAAGGACACCACATACAGAAATGCCATAGATATAGCCAACCTGCTGGCAGACAGGTTAATTGAAAACTTCACCCCTCTGTCCCCCCATCAGTAAATCAGGACATCCCCAGCACCTGCCCTCCCTCCCCTTATCTCTAAGGAGCAAGTTATCACTGCCCTCTCAAAGGCAAAAATACAGCCTCCATGGGACCCGATAACATCCCAGGCTGCATCTTACATGAACTCAGGCAGGAACTTGCAGCACCATTAGGCACCTATTCAACCAAAGCCTGAGTACTGGCTTCATCCCAGCTGAGTGGAGCACAGCCACTGTCATCCCTTTGCACAAAGGTGGAGCGTCTACTGATCTGGAAATTCTAGCTCCATCAGCCTATCATGATCTGCAAGGCCATGGAGCGGATTATAATGGACCTCATCAACAAGGACAATGACACCCTCCAAACACTCAATCCCACACAGTTTTGGCTTCATCAAGAGGAGGTTATGCCTGCTAAATTTGGTTGACTTCTTTGAGATAATCACCAAAGCCATGGACGAGGGGAATACAGTGCACACTGCCTACCTTGACCTGGCCAAAGCCTTACATACTATTCCACACTTGGGTATAATAGATAAACTCTTTGAACTAGGTATCAATCCATATGTTATCAAGTGGGTAGCAAACTGGCTCACTGACAAAACCCACCTAGTCAAAATAGGGGAAGCCACCTCAAGCCCTAGACCTGTAACGAGTGGTGTACCCCAGGGATCGGTCTTGCGGCCTCTGTTGTTTGGGATATACTTTTCTGAGGTGCAGGCCAAAACCACTGGGATATAGCCAACCAAGTTTGCAGGTGACTGCAAGCTGGGTGCTGTCATCAATTCCCCTAGTGATGTGGACGTCCTCCAAAAGGGTCTCACCCAAACAAATGACTGGTACGATAAACATGGCCTCAAACTGAATAACAAAAAATGCACCATCATCACCTTTGTGGAGAGTGACATCCCCACAAATTATCACATTAATAACAAGGTCCTAAGCATGCAATCAGTTGTGAGGGACTTGGGCACCTAGTTGTGGAACTCACAGTCATAAGGGAAGTTTGGACAAGTGGTGAGTGCAGCCTTTTTTATTAAATTAATACCGTTTGTTTCAGAATTTAACTTTTTGTGGTTGGTGACAGTGGGATTATAAATGTCTGTCACAATTTACTATAGGTGACTAATTTTGGAGTAAGTTTTACAGAAAATGGTGATATTCTGCTGTTTAAGCTGTTCTGTAGAGTCATCTGGAGAAATAGTCAGCATTGTAGGAGATGGCTACTCGAAGGATTAATGGGACTTATTTAGACTACACACTAGTATATTACAGGTACGTTAAAATGAGATTCCGATTTAAACTGTGTGTTATGACATCTTGTGTTTGGTTTCATTACTGGAGAAATTTAAGTGGGCAGTATGTGTTTGATGTACTTCTTGTTTTCATGTTGCATGGTTTATATAGTGTAAAGCTTTGTATTATAGGTTTAATTCTTTACAGGTTGCTAGTTTTCCTGCACTCTGAGTGTGCAGTAATTTCAGTGTGTCTTTGTGTTAATGGAGGAGTGTTCTCTCCATTGCTGACTGACCATTATTTCACTGATTGCTTGGGAGTCTGGTTTTCCTCTGCAGGATTTTAGGCCTGCTAAGAAGATGCGGTCCATTTTAAGGTGTTAGTGTGGCTTATTAGATACCTTTTTTATACAATATTTATTGTCCTTTCCTTTTGCGGATAGTCATAATAAGTTTATAATTAGTTTTGGTGAGGGATTGTGAAACCAGAGTTGTCATTTCACCTCTTGGTGTTGTATTTGAGAGTGATTATGGCCATGTTTTATTGGTCAGATACTGGGTAGGTTTTCCTGCTGGCTCAATTGAAACAGTCTACTTGACACAATAACATGGCTCCAGTGAGACATTCTGGTACATGCTGACAGTTGTACGTTTTTATGTATAAGATTTTCTTTCATTGTGATGTCAAATCTTGAATTTGGAATATATACTGTAGGAAGAGAGAAGTATGAATGATGCACTCGGTGCATAGTTGTACCATGTTTGGTGCATAACTAGTAGATTCATAGGTTTATACTAGACTAATGACCAACAGAGTCTTTACAAATCCAAAATCATGTACAACTTTTAAATATTACCCTAACTCATGTTAGTAGGAGAACAACCGGGTTTTGAACATGGATTTCCTAAAGACTAAGAAGTATGAAACACTAATGTCTGTCATTATGTAATGACTGTAAGTCTTCAGTGATTTATCAGAAAACCAAAACATTTTATAAGGAGAAGGGTAATAATATGAGGCAAAATCAGGGACAGTTGAGCATTATGAAGTACTTATTGACCAGTAATATTGCTTACATATTTTTTCAGTCTGATGATTTTTCTTGTGGTGTGGATGGCCAATTATTTCCACAGATTTGATTATCTGGGTGTCATTTTTTTCTTGGATTACAGTTGGTTAGTTTTTGCAATCACAAGTTGTATATCGTATTGTATTGTATTATATTAGTGGGGTGTAGGCAGAGGAAACATTTGTAAGGACAAGGTCAAACATGATATTTGTTTACTGACGTCTACCAGGAAAGTCTAACTGGATGGGTGTCCATTTTCTTCTAGATAAAGTTAGGAAGTGAGTGTAAAGGGCAAGTCAGGAGGTGTGAGGTATGATTGGGAACTTGTTCATATTTAGGAATATCATTATCCTGAGATTGGGCAAAAGCCGAAACAGATTTTGGCTAAGAACTATTTCTGAATGGTTTTGAAGGACTGGAGGGAGGGTATTGATCTGATGGACATAGGTAAGGAGTCCCAGACCTTAGCAACATGGTATAAATATAGCTCATGGCCTGCAGATTTGATAAGGTTGTGGACAGAGGTTTTCCTCACTGAATCATAATGATGGAGTACAAACATAGCTATACATGTCAAGCAGAGTGCCTCTTTGTCCCTCTTCAAAAGGAATCTTGACGATTGGATGGGATAAAGGAAATTCACCCCGGAGATCATGTCAGTTGCCCTGTTAGACAGGGGTCCAGGGAAGTAAATAGTGTGGGAAGAAATAGCCAGGGAATTGTTATGGCTAGGCTTGTATAGGCCCTAGGGCTGATAGCCTAGTACCAACCTATGAACCTATATTGCCTCCATTGTACTGAAAGCTTTCTACATCGCCCACCTCATTAGCAAGGGTATCTTATCCAGGGACAAGGAGGTCATAACATCCCTGTATTCTTCCCTTATAAGACCCAATATTGAGTACAATGCCCCTTTCGGCATGTACCTCACAAAGCACATGCAGCAGATGGAGAGACCACAGAGGTTCCTCATCAAGAGAATACAAGGCCTCAAATATCTACCCTACATAGATAGGCTAAAAGCCCTGTCCCTCTACTCAGTTTCATACAGACTTCTCAGAGGTGACCTCTGTCTGGCATACAAAGCTTCACTCAAGTAACCCACACATGCGACCTCAACCTGGTTTCTGACATCAATAGGACTTATCTCTGGGACAGATTTGTGTCCGAGAATGTCCCCCTTCTGTGGAATAGACTCTGTCTCCACGTCAAGCAGAGTACCTCATTAACCCTTTCTAAGTGCAACCTGGATAACTGGATGGGGAAAAGAAAATACACCCCTAGGATTCCACCTGTGTCCCTGCTGGACAGGGGCATTGGGTTAAATTCTTGGCTAGGCTTGTAAGGGCCACAGGGTCAATACCCTACTAACGTAATATGATCCTATGAAATGGGTGTTATATCTGTAAAGGTAAAAGTAAAAAAAATCATCACATCTCCATATAATCTATTGCATGTTCTCATTCTAAGGCTGTAGACTTGCTGTTCTCTAAACCCTGTCTATTAACTGTATATACCTTCTAGCTTTTCTACACTCTGCTCATCAGTCAATAATTTTGTCAGACTGGTAGTATCCCAAACTGTTAAGTATGTGGAAAAGTGAGTTTGGTAAACCTTCATGACCTGCTTGTATTTAACTACTATATTTAATTATATTTTAGCTTTTATGTCATTTATATATTGAATTTTACCCTGGGGATGCAGTGAAAACATAAGCCTAGATGGAATTTCCCAATTAAAAACAAATACATACAAATAAGTAACTAAATGAAAAAAAAATATCCATCCTGCCCCCTCAGACATTAAGTGTAACACTGCCATTCAACATCAAAATTTTCTGTAGGTATATCACGAAAATCCTGGTCTTCCATACTTGTTTTCTGTTGCCTCTTTATCAAAGCTCCCCAGCCTTAAAGAAATGATTAGCAGAGATGTTGTTAACTGCAAATTACATTATGTATTTTGTGGCATTGCAGTGACAGGTGAACCAAGAAAACCTTGCTGTAGTACAGGAGTGAAGCCCTTTGGGATTTGAGACAGGCCTGTCTCAAGTGGAAATGGGTGCATTTTTAGAAAAAATAATTGACGCTTCTAAAGAAATGTGATGTTTCTATTTTTGAGGTATCTGATTTAGAAGGGATCTGTGCTGAGAAGTTTCCAGTCTCCAAATAGGTGGGTTATAGTAGCTAACCCTGAAATTTGGAGGAGGAAAAGAAGGTGCTGATCTTTATTAGTGGATTTAGCAGGCATAAAAACAGTATAATTACAAACTCTGATTCTAAACAGGTATCTCAAAAGTTATGTGCTCCAGCTTTCTCCCCACTCATGCATTATGTGCCCCAGGAGCAAATAGCAAGTGATCTTTTAACAGAAATAAGCCTCCAAAGAGAATGCAACCACATTCATAGGAACGAGTACTATGTTGTATGAAAAGCTTGGTAAAACTGAAGAACTGCTAAACCCTTGTTCCTGTACAGGGAGTTACTTTGGGAGCCTTCAGACAGGGATTATGAAAACAGTGCAGACAACCATGCTAACTATTTAATGAGTAAGAGACAATCATACCTGTCAACCTCTTACCACAAGAAATATGGCTAAAGCCTAAAATTATGGGGAGTACAAAGACCCAAAAATAGGGACTGATTTCAATTTATAAACTTAGAAAGTTGCTAGAATAACAGGATTTGTGCTAGCATACATTTTCTGGATGATATGATGCCTGAAATTCAAATGTATATCATTATTTACTTACTTCAGTACTAAGTGATTTGTCAGAAAACCCCCACAAATATTATGAGGGACAGATCATAAAATATGAGGCAAAAATCTGGACATACTGCAAAAATATGGAAAGTTGACAGGCATGCAAACAATCTAAGTGATTATTAATTATTTAATTATGACCACCACCAGGGACTATCTGTGACAATACTCCCACACAACTTTTGTGGAAAGTGACTATATGCTTGCTATGTGGCAAAACAGTGAAACTCCCTCCCAACCTCCCTTTTCCAAATAAATGCAACAGCAACCTTAAAACAAGATGCAAAATCCTTCTCTTCTTGACACATGACAATGTTAGTACACTGAACCACTTGACTAACCTCTCCTTAACCTTCCACCTCTCCCCCAGGCAACCACATACTGCTACCACCAACTATAGCACATTCCTTGGGCAGGCTCATTTCTTCTGAGCTAACCATCATCAGAATGTTCTGGGAATGTATCACTGACCTTCTCAAGGTGCTTATCTAACTCATCTACTTCCTAATCCAAACACATATCTCTTTGGCCAGCACATAGCTCCCCCTGCATATCTTCTGTTATATATTCCCCACCAAAGCATCACTCCTTCACAGAACCTCGTCTCTATCTCGTCTCTCACTAATCTTCTCTGTCCTTATCCAGAGCTCACCTTTCCAGTGTATAACACTCTCACACACATTTTCTCTCTTCATTCTTTAACATGTGTATCAGCCCAACCTGGGCACACAATTATCATTACTCCCTCACTACTTAAGCACCTATCTCCAATACTCTCTTTGTATTAAAAAAATTCCAATAAAAAGTATGTTTATTGTATGTGCAACCACCAAAACTGCCTTTGTATTCATTTTGTATAAAAGATTCACTTTGATGAATGTGTACTAGACTGCTACTGCTAAAATTGTCTTTGTATAACTTCTATAAAACATTCAGTTTAATGTACGTATATTGCACATTGCAGTTACTTCATCATTGAACTCTTGATATGTCTATGTTTTAACCTTATAAATGCTTTTACTTTTATATATATTTTGATCATCATCATAACAACTTTGTATATGTAACCATGGAGCTTTTCTCCCCAGGCTTCCATTGAAAGGCGGTTTTAATTCCCAAATGGACTTTCCCAGTAAACAAATGTAAATAAAGAAATAATACCACATCAGTTAACTAAAAGAATGAATACATAAATAATTTCATCAATATTGTATACATTACCACTATGAAGCTGGCCTCCAAGCAGATATATTTGTGCATTTTTTAAACAAATGTCATTTCCATGAAAGTAATTAAAACTTGAGAGTTTCTTTACTTTCACACAGCTTAACGCAACATGTGTGTTTTAGCCTACTGCAGTAGTTAGGTACTTCTTGTCATTCTTATATTGTACAGACATACAAAACTTGCTCCATAAGTAGAATTGGTACTTACATATTATCACAACCAGCTGTTGTTGCTTTATGCATTTTACTGCCAGTATGTCGCTTACTGAAAGTCCGCCCAGTGAACGTTCCTTTTTTTCGTGGCAGCAAATGATGTCGAATAACGGTTATAATTGTATTTGCGTTTCAAGTGTCACAGCTGTGTCACTGCTTTCCTGAGACTCATACAACACAGTATTTTCTTAGTTTAAGATGCGTTTCTAGGATTAAAACACACAGAGGGACACCTCCTCACCATTTGGAGTCATATTGAATGGAAAACATGTAGAGTAACATGCAGTTTGACAAGGAAAAAAAAAGGAGTGTTTTGAAGCAGTAATAACTGCACTTGCTGACAATTTCCCACCAGTCAGAAAGACAAAACCATACAATGAGCAATCAACATCGTCACAGCATTAATGAAATCAATAATCAGTGAACTACAATCTGGTTTTGTCCGAACATGTCACCACCATCACAAAGCAAAACAAACTCACTACTGTCAAACTTCTTCCTTGAAAAACGAACCCCCCACAATCAGCTGTCAACATCAACCACCCTCACTTTTTACAAGCATTGGTGTTCGGCAACTTCGTATTGCAATGGTTATTTTCAAGTGTGTTTATGCATTCTTAAGACATATTACTTTCCCAACAACATATTTTGTGTGTCTCTGTTTTCCTTCTCTGAAGGTTTCATTCCTCACTGTTCAAATATTCCATTCATCAGTAAGACAGCATCCATGACAATTAAAGGTTGCTTCTGTAATGCACGCAAAACAGGAAGAGGATTTTTTTTTTTTATATTTTTGTCCGTTTCCTGAATGTAGTCCAGACTTTTTCACCAGCAATAAGGAGTTGAACAACATTTTACAAAGTTTCATGCGCTTGTCTGTAGTCAACTATGTGAATTTTGCAACCGCGAAAATCTGGTTGCGATAATACGCAGTACCATAGAATGTTTGTATTGTGTGATCAGCCTTCCTTCAGGGTGTTGTGTTTTCCATCTTTTGTGTGGTATGACACAATGGTGAAGCAGTTTGTGCTGCAGCTTCACAACTGTCGTTTGTTGGGTTTGGTTCCCAGCTGAAAAGCCGTCTGTGTGGAATGTGCTTGTCCTCCCTGTGTTTATGTTGGCTTTGGCCAAGTGTGGTCTGGGTTCCTCCCCCATCTTAAAGGTTCATTGCTAGATGAATTGGCTGTCCTCTGAATAACCTGTAGATATGTGTGAATTGTGTATGAAAGATTTTGTGGTTGTGCATGTATATACATGTGTGTCTGCATGGATGAGTCCTTTGTGCAGTCACTGTTTAACTTTTGGTCTTTTAATATTCTGTGAGCTGTGTGTTGAGATTCTGACTGGGATTTCTGAAATGCACATCTGTTTATTAGTTGCTTTGCATCTAGTCTTATTATGACCCTTAGGAAGATGTCAAGTTGGAATTTGGCTACTAGAAAGTGCATTTATTTCTTACTAAATTGCTTGAACTTAGATGTCAAGTTGGAATGTGGCTACTAGAAAGTGCATTTATTTCTTACTGAATTGCTTGAACTTACAATCAGAAATAAAATGGCACCATGCCCTTTAAACCATGCAGTCTATTTCAAAATCTTAGCATTGTCAAGGTACTATTTTATTTTATCTTATTTCAGGACTTACTTTTATCTTTCCAGAAGAAAAAAATAGCTAAACAAATACTGTTATCAGTTGTTTTTGTTGGTTTTATTTTCTTCAGTAAATTTTGGATCTTGTGGAACAGACCACTTTAAGTTGCCTAACATGAGAAGAGATGCTGTAATACTCATGAGAAATAGAAAACTATCATGCCACGGGATAAATTACGAGTACGGTAAAGATGTGCCCCTAACTGTGACTGAAACGTCATATCAAGGAATTATACAGACCTTACCAGATTTGCACTGCTGTCCAAATCTGGGCGTGTGAAGAAGCAAATCAGTCATATTTTGATAACATTACCGGATGTTTTTGCAAAGGGAACATTTTCTGGGATGGGAGAATTAATTGCAGTCCATCAGTTTAAAGGAAAATTCTCCTTCCAGTTTAGTTACTCTTATTCCATACATTTTTTCTCCATATATCATCACCTAGATGTTCAGTACACAGAAACCACTCAGATTATAAAGCTCGTACTATTTTTCCTATTAAAATCTTGTATAATTTCAAAAGGGAATTTGTCTCAAAATAGAGCATCAGAGATCACAAAAATGTAATATCACTAGAATAAAACAAAACTGCAGTTTTATTGTAGGAGGCCACTAGAAGAACCAAACTAAATGTTTTCCAATACCACATTAAAGACTGCTGGAACAGGGTTTAGTTTTTAGCTTTGTATTGGTTAATTTGTTTAAATCAGTTTGCTCATTTGCTACTGTTTTATTTATTTATATATATATATATATATATATATATATATATATATATATATATATATACACTTTATGCATCGCCGCTTAGCTAGGGTTAAACTATTCCTGGCGCCATAAAGTCTGGTCTTCAAAATTTCCCTTAGAACTAGCCGTTTTTTTTAGTTTAAGCACTCAAATCTGTTTCTTTGAGCTCGGTACTTGTTCATAACTTGTAAGCACTAAATAAGCTACAAATTACTACAGCACTCAACTTTCCTCACTAGTCTAGAGGAAAACAACTTTTAGTACTTAATAAATAAGCACCTATCCAGGCATGTCCAAGGGTCAGCTTCCCGTGTTTTCTCCTGTACACCTGATGAATCTGGGCATCTTGGGACAATGCAGCAATTTCCTCATGTACACAGACAACCCTCTCCTCCTACCACCCAACACTATAAACTGTGAAAGATGCACTTATATAGCCAAACTGGAAGCAAAGCTCTCTTCACTCAAGACTGGACTAAACAGTCAAGAGGAGAAGGTAAACACTTGCACCACACAACACTCATCACATAGTCCCTCAAAACCTACACCACCAAAACACACACACAGCAACACAAAACACACACCTACATTCATGGAGTCTCTCAATAAAAATCTGCTCAAGCAACAGAGACCTCCAAAACAGAAACGCATGCAACCTCCATCCCCCAACACAACCCACATGACACACAGCCTACAAAATCAGTGTGCCACTCAACCACAGCCAATAAGGCATAACAACATACCCAACACTCTAGTCATAGGTGACTCTATAGTCTTGGCACACTGATGTTCCACTCACCAGGCTAAACAAGAAGAAAGTTACTGTCAGCTGCCTGTTGGGTGCCAGGATCTGCCATATAATGCACGCACTCAGGTCACACCACAAGTACAAATATGAACGTCATTGTCCATGTTGGTGTGAATGACCTGAGATGTACCTCCATGGACTACATGAAAAGATACAGGGAGGAGCTCTCCGATCTTGTAGCCCAGGCAAGTTTGACCCTAGCCCTGAGTATCATCCTGCCATCACCCAGAATGATAACACAGTGCAAGGACAAAATGGTTGACTTCAACAATTGACTAAGCTTCTGGTGGTCATTCTAAGGGGATCCAGTATCTGTGTGCCTGGGATGACATGATCGACAGACCACAATGCTTTGCCAGAGATGGCCTACACCTGTCTCCCTTGGGATTCCGGATACTGGCTAAGGCTCTTGCCACCCCTATAGTGCCTTTTTTAGGCAAGGTTCAAATGACAAATTCACCACCGTAACAGGTACAAGCAAGCAAAATCTGAGGGTAATGCTACTCAATGCTAGAAGTCTAAACCTCAAAATGCATTCACTCAAGGCACACCTTAAAATGGAGAACATCGACATCTGTGCAGTGACAGAGACCTAGTTCAAGGCTCCAGAGACCACCCCTGCATCGCCAGGCTATAATTCATACCGCACCTTTTGGCCACCTAACCTGGACCGAAGCACTAAAGGCGGAGGCATGTCCATATTCATTAAGGATATCCACACCTCCAGGCTAGTTGCTCAACATAATGCATCCGAGATTATCCAAGTTCAACTAACTCTGGGCAAGACCGCAATCCAAATTGTAGCTTGCTACAGATCCCCCACCATGCCCCAGGATTCCCACTCCTCATTTCTTGATACACTGGAACATATTAGGGTATACCCTAACACCCTAATAATGGGCGATTTCAAATACCCCAACATTAACTGGGAAAACTACTCATGTACCAACTCTTGTGCTCAATGTTTTCTGGAATTCATAAATTCCAATGCCTTGGATCAACTTATCCACACCCCCACCAGGGGCAGGAATATCCTAGATCTGGTCATTACCAACATGGGCGACCAGTGTTCCACAACAGAGGACAATTCCTCATTGGTCAGATCTGACCACAAGCTAATCAGCTTAGACATTCACATCTCGCCCCCATTAAGGAAACCACTATAACATTTTTCTCCAAAGCCAACTTCACACTTCTTAAGACAGAAGTGGCAAACTTCACAATACCCATGCAGATGGACAATAGAGGCATGACTGCTGAAAGCTACACAAATGCACTTTATAAGCACTTACACAAGTGCATGGATTGTGCTATCCCTAACAGAACCAAGATGCTATCCTCCAAAAAAAGGAAGCTAATCTGGTGGTCCCCTGCCATAAACAAATTCTACAACAGAAGAGAGAAACTGCTGCAAAAAAAAGTAAAATAACACGACTGGAAGAACTCCCTGGTCAGCTTCAGTAAGAAGCTGAGATCCCCTCATAAAATCCTCCAAAGCTACTCATGAAATCAAAATTGCCACTGATTCTAAAGACAACCATGAAGCATTCTATAGCTAGGCCAAGAATCTCAATGGCAACACTCAGATCTGCTCTGAGTTACAGCACAATGGCACTAAATATACAGAACCAACTGATATCGCCAACATCCCGGCAGATAGGTTCAGTGCTAACTTTACCCACCCCCTAAAGGGCCCCATCCCTATACCGGAAGAATGCAAAGTTCATGTAATCATGGCTGCACAGGTAAAAACCACACTCTCCAAAGCCAAGAACACAGCATCCATGGGACCTGACAACATCCTAGGCTGCGTTCTACATGAACTACAGAATGAACTGGCACCCCACCTAAGCACCATGTTCAGTCATATCCTCACCTCAGGCTTTCTGCCCACTGAATGATGCACAGTGACAGTTATCCCACTCCACAAAGGGGGAGCCACCACGGACCCTGGGAACTACAGCCCCATTAGCCTAACTAGCCTGGTCTGCAAGGTCATGGAATGTATCATCATGGAACTTATAAACAAAGACAATGGTAATCTCCAAACTCTGGACCCCACCAAGTTCGGGTTTGTAAAAGGCAGATCATGTCTCCTAAACCTGATCAATGTCTTTGAAGCAGTCACCAAAGCCGTAGACGAGGGTAAGGTGGTTCACACAGCCTATCTAGATCTCGCCAAGGCTTTCAACACTATTCCCCACTCAGGAATTATAGATAAACTCACTAAACTAGGTATAAATCCCTATGTCACAAGATGGGTTGCCAACTGGCTCACTGACAGAACCCACACTGTGAAAGTAGCAGTCTCCAAATCCAATTTCAGACCAGTGACAAGTGGAGTACCACAGGGTTCAGTCCTGGGTCCTCTCCTGTTTGGTATCTAGTTTTCTGAAGTACAGGCTAACACAGAAGGTCTTTGGCTAATGAAGTTCACAGATGACTGCAAACTAGGAGCCATAATTGAAACTCCTAACGATGTGGACATCCTACAAAAGGGCCTTACTGAGACAGATGCCTGGTGTCAAAGCCATGGCCTCAAGCTCAATGCCAAAAAGTGCATTGTCATCCCCTTTGGTAAAAACTCTGTACCCATGAGCTACCACATAGGTGGTAGTCTACTTAACACCAAAAGTGTGATAAGAGACCTTGGGACACAGGTGACCAGTAGTCTCTCCTTTGATAATCACATTGCCACAGTAGTCAGGAAATCCTTCTACGTGGCACACCTCATCAAAAAAGGTTTCTCATCCAAGAAAAAAAAAAAAAAAAAAGAGGTCATTGTTCCCCTCTACTCATTCATTAGACCCATTATAGAGTACAACACCCCTTTTGGTATGTACCTCACAAGACATCTACAACAACTGGAAATGTCACAGAAATACCTCACAAAGAGGATTACTTGCCTCAAACAGATGCCCTATCCAACCGTCTCAAAAAACTCCAGCTTTACTCAGTCACATATCGCCTACTCAGAGGTGATCTCTGCCTAACATACAAAGCTATGTCAATCCCAGAGCTGTTGGACATGCTCCACTTAAAGAAATCCCAATCCCTCCGAGCTACTAGCTCTATGGACCAAAACCTTGTTACCACAATAAACAGAACATGCTGGAGGGATAGATTCCTGTCCCAGAGACTTCTCATATTCTGGAACAAACTACCTATCTATACCAAACAAATCTCCTCATTGGCACTCTTCAAGACAAATCTTGATGATTAGATGGGAAATAGGAAATTCACCCCTGGGATCACTGCTGTGGCTCTGCTCGACTGGAGCACAGGAAACTAATTTTCTTGGGTGGTGAAAGCCAGGGTACCTTTTTGGCCAGGCTTGTATAGGCCCCTAGGGCCGATAGCCTCTTACCGACCTATGAACCGAAAGGCATTAAAATGCAACCACTAATGTAAATTAAACCAATATTTACAATACTGCAAAATACTTCCAAGATTATTTTACTAAAATAAAGAAACAGACATCTAGATAGCTTGTATGAGCATGTATTGGAATTTTTTTTATGATAAATGCATCAAATAATCTTTCACGTAAAGCAGCAGTAATCCTAGCCAGCCAAATGCAATAATTAACTTACATTGTTAAAAATTCTTACAGGAGGTAAAGATAGCGCCAATGATTGTCAGCTACCAAAAGCCTTAATGCATTTACTTGAGGAAGGCAAGACCATAATACTTTTCTTCTCCGCCATAACAAAAATCTTATTGCATAGAAACATAACAGCTCTACTGTGGAACTAAAACCATTTAAAATGGACTTAACCATTTGCCCCCTACCAGAATCTTAAACTCTCCATGCTATTCTCAAGTGGATTCCTTTCCATCTCTTTTACCAACTTAGTATCACAATATTCTGTTTGTGGCCTCACCAATGACCAGGTGTGAGAAAAAAAAATCACCTTCTTGACCCTAGGATCCATACTGCTGGAGATGAAGCTTAACATCCTACTGAATTTTCTGCCTTTGTTCTCTTTTCTTGGTTTTTCATATTCTTCTGTTACAACTATCCCTTAAAGAGTCTTTTTTGTCTTGTGGCTTTAAGCAGCACCATTCCCCAGCTTGTATACTGCACTCAGGGTTCTTTCCTTCCACATGCAACATTGCATATTTCTAAGCACTGAACCTGAGCTGTCACCTATCAGCCCATGCTGACAGCTTTCTCAAGTCTCTACTAAGATTGCTCTCTCCATCCCACACTATTACCTTTGCTTTCATGTTGTCTGCAAAGAGGTTAGTCTAGTTTTCTACTTTGTGCTATGCTGGTGAAAAATACATAGATCATCAAAGATTCAAGGATCATTCCACGTGACACTTCACTATCTCTCTCTCTATTTTCTTGATCCCCTCACTGCTACCATCTGCTTTCTGCCCTCTTTCCATCCATTTGACCATTCCTTCTCTTAGCCTCCTCACTTCAACACGCACCAATCTGCTTTGTATTACAGAACTGAAGGCCTTATTGAGGTCTTAATATATAATATTAGCTAGTTACCCCCATTTACTCTTTCCCTGCAGCTGATAATAAAGATGGATTAGGCTTGTTTAGAAACAGCTTTTGGTGATGAAGCCCATTCTATAGGTTGTCATGTGATTTCTTGACTTTCCAGAATCTGATTAGTGTTTCCTTCCATACTTTTTTCAGTCTATATTATATCATTGAATATTCACATCAGAGAATGGCATTTCAACATAACAGCAAATAATGGCACCATCATCTGCCCAGAAGCCCAAACCAAACTGTTAGGTGTCATAGTCGATAACAACTTCAGGTTTGACAAACAGATCAAACTATAAAAACTGTCAATAAAAAACTCAGCTCTTTTTATATGATCAAATCATTCCTCACCCCACTTGGTAGAACAGCAATTGCCCGATCCCAGCTACTATCAACTCTTCATTATGCCTCACCTCTTTTCTCCAACTTGAACAAAACAGATCTTAATAAATTATTATCCTGTTATAACCAGATTGCCAGATTTGCTACTGGCACACCCTACCCGACTCACCACTGCCTCAACCTACATCTCTTAGGATAGCTGGAACTGCCCTACCTACTGCAGTTCAATCAACTCATAGTAGCCGTAAAGTTCTTTACTGGGCAGGAAATACTCTTGCACTAAAAATATAATCAGCCCCTACAGTAACAACTGCCCACTCTGCTCATCCACCAGACTCCTAGTTCAAACGGTCAAATCCAACCACTCTGCTGGAGACTCGCTATTTGCCAACTCTGTCGGTAAAACATGGAACTCACTTCCAGCAAGCCTGACTTTAGAACCGTCGCTAACCTTATTCAAAAACAAACTCAAGAATTACCTCAAAACACATTGCTTATGTCCTTGCTCTAACCTTGACTAGTGTTCTCTCTCTTTCTTTTGCCTCCATTTTTAGAAATAGTTTTTTTTTATTCATACCAGGAAGGGTAAACTGAATAAACTGCCACTCATTCTGTCATTATTCTGAATGTTAATATGCACATATTATCTCTATTTAATACTTGTACTGCTCACGTCTGCAACATGTATGTAACTACTATTTAATAAAAGTTCTTTATGTGTATGTATGTAACTATTTACTAAAAGTTTCTTTGTGTGTATTATGAACCTTAGAGCTTTTGTGGACATATATCCAGTCGGATTATCCAAGTTAACAAATGTAAAATAAAATAAATGAAATTCATCGAGCCCCCACACCCACCGCTAATTATAAATACTAACTCAGAGATCGCACTACAGTGGGGAATGGGCAAATTTCCTGATCCCCACTGTAATGCAATCTCAATCAGAAAGGTTCAATGAATGGCATGTTTGATAAAATGCCACAATGTAAATCTTTGATGAAATAATAGGGACGCATTTTTTTCTAGCACCCTCCTTGCTACTGAGGTTTGAGCCACTGCATGAAAGTGCCCTGGGATCATATTGGTACACCATCCCAATGCGGAGGGACACTATAGTTGCGTACCTCCATTCCTGAGGAGCCTTCCTACCAACTAACTCCACTAGTAATGCTGTCATTACTTCTGATAGCTCATAAAAGACTGAGGGGAGCATCTTGGCCTCTACCCATCCTCCTTTGGTCCATGTTGCTCCTTCTGTACCCCCATCTTATCTAGTCATTGAACATGTCACCTTCCTCTTCCGCGCTGTCACATCACATCACATAAAGGAAACTACCCCCTACACTTCAGTGAATATACAGACAACACAGGAAAAGAATATATTTAGGCTGCCTGCTCACCTTTCTCCTTGAATTCCTTATCATTCTCTAAGCTGTTCATTTGAGTTCCTCCTTACTTTTTGCTCTGTATATGCAAGAAACCTAATTGTATTCCTTTCATCAGACTGCAGTATCATAGTTGAGGTGGGATGAGGGGTGACAGGTGTTTGGAGGGGCATGAGATCGACAGTAATGCAGTAATGGCGGTTAGGACTTAAGTGGTAATTTCAGCATTTGTGTGTGGTATTAATTGATGTAAACAGCTAGTTATACTTTTTAAAAATAGAAAAAAAACTTTTTTTTTTGCTTCTCAACTTGAGAGGCACCAAATCAAGAAATGGCACCCTGCTTTAGATGAGTCAGCTATGGCTCTGTCAGCTCATTTTCAATCCTTGGCTGCTTTTGTTTAAGCGGCTTCATATTTTTTGTTTGCCTACATCTTCAGACCCAGTCCACTTATTATAGGCTCTTTCCTTTCTTCTTTTTTTTTTTTTTTGCTTTCCTAAACATTCTCTTGAGCCATACTAATTTTACTGCTGTTTGATCTTTTTTGCCTTGTTCTGTCCTTGCTCTGCCCCGCTCCATAAGCTAATTGTATCCAAATATCTATAGTTCCTTTTTTCAATTTTTTGCCTCCGAACTTGCTAACATCTACCTTCTCCAACTTTCTGCAGTTTGCACCATGCACTCCTGTCCCATATCAGTACTTTAGCAACTTTTGTTGCTTCTGTTGCATCACTAGTGAATGTAAAGTGATCTATATTCAACAGTGTTGCTCTCACCTTCACAACTATACAGTTCCAGTCTACGCACTACTGTGTCGAGCAGTCCAGATATTCTAGTATTCTCGTGTGCCAGCCCTGCAAATCCATTCTACTCTTTGATCTCCGTTATTATATTCTCTGTCACAACCCTTAGTGCAAGAATATGGCATTCTACTTCAAGGAGAATGAAATGTCCCGTTAGCATTAGGAGAATTCTCTATATCGCCGCATGTGTCCTTAATCCATCATTCACTACTACATTAATGCCAGAAGTCTAAGCCTCAAAATGCCAAATTAATGCCAGAAGTCTAAACCTCAAAATGCATGCACTCGAGGCCCTCCTCAGTATGGAGAAAACTGATATATGTGCAGTAACAGAAACCTGGTTTAAGGCTCCAGAGAGCACCCCAGCACTACCAGGCTACAACTCATAGCATACATTTCGGCCACAGAACCTGGACCGAAATACAAAAGGCGAGGGTGTATCTATATTCATCAAGGATATCCACACCTACAGGTTAGTGACACAGCACGATGCTTCAGAAATCATCCACATGCAACTAACAATGGACAAAACTGCGATTCAAATTGTAGCTTGCTATAGATCGCCCATCATGTCCCAGGACCCCCATTTCGCATTTCTGGAAACACTGGGAAACAAAGATCCTGTCAAATGCCCTAATATTGGGTGATTTCAATTACCCAAACATTAACTGGGAGAACTGCTCAAGTACTAACTCCCTTGCCCAACATTTTCTAGAATTTATAAAATCAAACATTGTGGATCAACTGGTCAACACTCCCACCAGAGGTGACAATATACTGGACCTGGTCATCACCAACATGGGCGACCAGTGTTCCACACTGGAGTTCAAACCCTCGCTGGTTAGATCTGACCATAAACAAATCACTTTGGATATCCACATTCCGCCCCCACTCTTGGTCAAGAAAACCACCATAAAAAACTTTTCAAAAGCAAAGTTCACGTTACTTAAGACCGAGGTGCAAAGTTTCAAAGCCCCCATGCTAAAGGATAATGCTGTCCAAGCTGCAAAATCCTTTACTAAAGCATTCCACGGGCACCTACAAGAATGCATGGATCATGCTATCCCAAGCAAAAACAAGACTCACTCCTCCAAGAAAAGGAAACCAGTCTGGTGGACCCCTGCCATAAACAAGCTATACAACAGGAGGAAACTAGTACAGAAAGACAAAAATCCCAAGAAGGGAAGACATTCCTGATCAGTATCAGCAAGAATCTATGATCCCTCATAAAATCATCCAAGGCTAGCTTTGAAAGAAAAATTGCCAGCGACTCCAAAGATAACCACAAAGCATTCTTTAGCTATGTCAAGAATCTAAGAGGCAATGCTCAGATCTGCTTAGAGTTAGTGCAGAATGGCACAAAATACACTGAACCTACCAATATCGCCAACATCCTGGCAGACAGGTTCAGTGCAAACTTCACCCCCAAAAGGGCCCATAACCATACCAGAAGAATGTAGAGCCCCTGAAATCACAGACACTAAAACAGCCCTCTCCAAAGCCAAAAACACAGCATCAATGGGACCGGATGGTGTCCCAGGCTGCGACCTACATGAGCTCAAAGATGAACTAACCCCTCACCTAAACACACTGTTCAAACTCAGCCTCTCCACAGGCTACGTATCCATAGAGTGGCACACAGCAGTTGTTATTCTGCTCCACAAAGGTGGAGCCACAACAGACCCTGGGAACTATCACCCTTAAGCCTGACTAGCTTGGTCTGCAAGGCTATGGAGCGCATCATGGAACTCATTAACAGAGACACTGGGAACCTCCAAACACTGGACCCCTATCCAGTTCAGCTTTGTTAAGGGCAGATCATGCCTCCTAAACCTGGTGGACTTTTTTTGAGGCAGTTACCAAGGCTATAGACAAGGGAAAGGTGGTACACACATCCTACCTAGACCATGCAAAGGCCTTTGACACCATTCCCCATTCTGGTATTATAGACAAGCTCACCAGCCTTAACATAAACCCCTACGTCACAAGATGGGTTGCTAACTGGCTCACAGACAGAACCCACATGTTGAGATTTGCAGGAGCTAGGTCCAACTCTAAACTGGTTACAAGTGGCATTCCCCAGGGCTCAGTCCTAGGACAACTCCTGTTCAGCATATACTTCTCAGAGGTACAGGCAAGCACAGGAGGACTATGGCTGACCAAGTTTGCAGACGATTGCAAACTAGGGGCTAAAACTGACTCTCCAGCTGACACAGACATCCTCCAAAAGGGTCTCACTGAGACGGATACCTGGTGTCAAAATCATGGCCTCAAGCTAAATGCCAAAAAGTGCATAGTCATTCCCTTTGGAAAAAACAAAGTGCCCACAAACTACCACATAGATGGTAGTCCCCTAAATACAGAAGACATAAGGGATCTGGGGACCCAAGTAGACAGTAATCTCTCCTTTGATAATCGCATTGCCAAAGTGGTTAGAAAATCCTTCTATGTGGCCCACCTAATCACAGAAGGATTTGCATCCAGATCAAAAGTGGTCATTGTGCCCCTCTACTCATCACTTATCAGACCCGTTATAGTACAAAGCCCCATTTGGGATGTACCTTATAAGACACCTGCAACAGCTGGAAAGACCACAGAAGTACCTCACCAAGAGGATCACTGGCCTCAAACAGATGGCCTATGCAGCTCGACTTAAGAAACTCCAGCTGTACTCGGTTGCATACCGCCTACTCAGAGGTGATCTCTGCCTGACATACAAGACCATGTTCAACCCAGAATTGATGGACATGCTCCACCTAAAGAAAACCATATCCCCTCAAGCCACACGCTCTAGGGATCTAACCCTCACCACAACAATAAATAGGACGTGCTGGAGGGATAGATTCCTGTCCCAGAGACTTCCCATGCTTTGGAACAAGATCCCAATCTACATTAGGCAGAGCTCCTCACTAACACTCTTCAAGAGAAACCTTGACGAGTGGATGGGAAACAGAAAGTTTACCCCGGGGATCACTTCAGTGGCTGTGCTGGACAGAGGCACAGGGAACTAATCTAAGGGGGAGGTGAAAGCCAACACATTCTGGTTAGGCTTATAAATGCCTTCAGGCAGATAGCCTAGTACCTACCTATGAACCTATTACACTTCCCTGAAACATCATGTTCCTTAGTGATATCTTTCCAACAGCTTTCCCATTCCTTCTTCCTCCTTTGCTGATAAACCACTAAATGTTGTAGCGTCCTGTTGCCAGGCTACCTATGCTTGCATTTTGTACATCTATATCACTGATCCTGCCTGCATCACCTCCAGTACTTCTCTTGTTAATTTTATGTTAACCAAACCATCCTTTTTTCCTCCTACAGCATTACCAGTCTTGCCCACACCTAACCTGTTGCACTACTCTTTTCCTTTCTCTCTCCCTCCTAGGATCCGTAACTTAGCCATACAGATCTTCCAAGACGCTGTACATTATCCCTTCCTCTTTGTCTCCCACCAGTGTTTCCTACTGTGTGTGTCCTGAAGAATCCTGCCTTTTTCCTAAGCAATTCTTCTGAACTCTAACTGCTGCCTATTGCTTAGACTCTCTGCCCCCTCTCATTTCATATCACTATTAGCACCCTTGTCCCATCTCTTTTTCTTTAGGTCACCATATTGCCTGCACACTACCTCCTCTGACCTCCATTGTCCTCTTGTTCATTGTCACCTAGAACCATTGTTCTCTCTACCCATGTGCATTTCCTCAGGCACTTACACCATCAACAGCCACCTGCAAATACATTTCTAATTCAGTCTGATGACATCTGCCTAACCCATCTGCCCCCCTTGATACTCTGCTTCTTTTTCTACCAATCATTTTGCACCATATCTCTCAACCACCTAGCCCAAAAAAATCTGGAAAAACAGACTTTATATGTATGTGCATTTTCTGAAGGGTATGAAGTCTGAAACTCAAATGTCTGTCATTATTTAGTGACTTCAGTTCTCACTGACTTGCTAGAAAATCACACATTTTATGAAGAAAAGACCAAAAATATTATACCTCTTCAACCTCTTTGAGCAAGAAATCTGGACAAAGCCATAAATAACAGGGGGGGGGGTGACAACAAACCCCTTAAAATAGGGGCATTTTTTAAATATTGCTATTACAAACTTAGAAAGTTGATAGACTAACAGGCTTTGCATTAGCATACATTTTTGGAATGGTACGAGGTCGGAGACTTAAATATCTGGGATTATTTTCTGAATTCAAGCCTTAGTGATTTGCCAATGACTTGTCAGAAAGCCATAATTTTATGAGAAACAGACCACAGATATGAAGCTCAAATTTGGAGAGTTGAAGGTATGAAAAAATATGAGGAAGAAATGTGGCCAGTTGAGAGGTATGTTTTGCAAATTAATCAGTCTTCATTCTATTTCCTTGCTGAATAGTTTTATCGACTACATTCCTATTTGATCTTGTTACCTTGTCAGATGCTACTTCTTTTGTCTGCTTTTCCTTATTTTTTCTCCCCTTCATTATGCAGTTTGCCTTCAAGACCCAGTCACACATCACAACATTTTGTCTCTAAATCTGCTACCAGTTTTCCCAGTTAATGGTGGGGTAGTTGAAATCGCCCATTATTAGGGTGTTGGGTTGCACCCTAATATTTTCCAGTGCATCACAAAATGAGGAGTGGGAATCTTGGGGCATGGTGGGGGATCTGCAGCAAGCTACAATTTGGATTGCGGTCTTGCCCAGAGTTAGCTGCACTTGGATAATCTCGGATGCATTATGCTGAGCAACTAGCCTGGAGGTGTGGATATCCTTAATGAATATGGACACGCCTCCGCCTTTAGTGTTTCAGTCCAGGTTAGGTGGCCGAAAGGTGTGGTATGAATTATAGCCTGGTAATGCAGGGGTGCTCTCTGGAGCCTTGAACCAGGTCTCTGTCACTGCACAGATGTTGATGTTCTCCATTTTAAGGAGTGGCTCGAGTGAATGCATTTTGAGGTTTAGACTTCTAGCATTGAGTAGCATTACCCTCAGATTTTGCTTGCTTGTACCTGTTACGGTGGTGAATTTGTCATTTGAACCTTGCCTAAAAAAGGCACTATAGGGTTGTCAAGAGCATTAGCCAGTATCCAGAATCCCAATGTATTTTAAATGGATAGTATATAGAGTAGCCAATCAGACAGCATGTTTTTAGCAGGTGGGAGGTAAGTGGTGTACGTGGAAAAAACTTACAGAAAAACATTTGGGGAAGGGGCCTGCAATATTCATACATGAGACAGCATACTGCCTAAAACACGGTTTAGGAGAATAAGAAGGCATAGGAGTCCAAAAGTAAGCTAAGGGCTAGTTATGCAGTGAATTTTGATTGACTTATGAATCTGCTATGCCTTCCATTAGGAACAAAAAAGCAGAGATATCCTTATACAGCAAATCAAGGAAAAATGAGAAAGAACTCGGGGCTGTAATGCACATACAGCTGTTATTAGAGTCAACTGCAAAACTCTTAAAAGATATTAACCAAACGAGGATTAGTAATTGCTTTATTTACTATTGGTTTACCAGAAACATGGCTGGCTCTAGAATAAACCTATTTTAGTTACAGCCATGTATTCCTTTTGTTCTTTCCTTTATTTATTGTCCAATTATGTATATCAAATCCAAGGAAATTAATATAATGATAGCAATACTCAAACGAGTGTTCACCAAGTTCTAAACCATAATCATAAAAGTCTACAGGAGTAATCAATATGTATAAACGTTTACCAAATAATATAGGCAAACATTTCAAATGCGCATGTATTCTTTAATTGCTGTTAGAGAAATGAGCTACAAAGGGAAGGGCCTTTAGAGCAAGATATACAGAAATCAATGCTCGGAGTGGAAATACTTTTCAGCAGACTTGGGTAATGCAGTTTAGGCAGAGGATATTCGAATGAAATTTAACTAGTTGGTGTGACATGAAGTCAGGAAGCAGGTATTTTGTTAAGAGGCATGCAAAAATAGAGGCAGTTTCCCCTCATCTGGTCCTTATGTTCTGTAATATGAGTTTTCCAGGTCTACATCTGGAGAACAGAATAAGTCACAGAACACAGAAAAGTACTTTACACTGGAAAATCCAGGAAGAGAAGATTATTTTATTTGGTTAGAAAATAAAAGCAGTACATTGTAAGGGGGTGCCATTTAAGGGGGAATGAAAACAGCAACTGCAAGAGAAACAACATGGCTGGGAGAGCAAAGATCTGCTGGTATTTTAAGTTAAACTTTTCAAGGATTTTTTTTTTCATAGCTTCATAGGTGTGTACTAGGCTAATGGCCCTGGAGCCTTTACAAGCCTAGCCCAAAAAAAAATTGTATACACCATGCCACCCGATGTTAGTTCACAGTGCCCATATCCAGTAGGGCAATTGCAATGATCCCTGGAGTGAACTTTCTGTTACCCATCCACTCGTCAAGATTTCTATTGAAGAGGGTTAGCGAGGTGCTCTGCTTGACATGAATGGAAAGCTTATTCCGGAGTACGGGCAGTCTTTGGGAGATGAACCTCTCTCTCAATCATGTTCTGTTAATTGCGGTAATGAGGTTGTGATCTCTGGAGCATGTGGCACTGGGGATTAGGATTTCTTTAGGTGTAGCATTTCAAGTAGGGTTGGGTTAGACATGGCTTTGTAAGTCAAGCAGAGATCTCCTCTAAGTAGACGATAAGAGACTGAGAACAGCTGACTGTTCTTGAGTGTGTCCATGTAGGACATGTGTTTAAGGCCCAGGATCCATTTTGTGAGGTACTTTTATGGGCTCTCCAGCTGTTGTAGCTGTCTGGTTAGGTACATGCCAAATGGGGCATTATATTTGATGAATGGTCTAATGAAGGATGAGTAGAAAGGGATGATGACCTCTTTCCTCCTGGATGCAAAACCTTTGGATATAACATGTTCCACGTAGAAGGACTTTCTGACTATCGTGGCAATGTAGTGATCGAAGGTGAGGTGACTGTCTACCTGGGTGCCCAGATCTCTTATGGCCGCTTCAGTATTTAGTGAACTCTCATCAATGTGGTAATTCATGGGAATTGAGTTTTTTCCAAAGGGGATGATAATGCATTTTTGGCGTTAAGCTTCAGGCCACCAGTCATTGGTCTCAGATAGGCCCTTTTGTAGGATGCCTGCATCACTTGGGGAGTTGATAATGACTCCTAGCTTGTAGTCATATCAGCAAACTTGGTCAGTCAGAGTCCTTCTATGTTAGCCTAGACTTCCAAGAAGTAGATGCCAAACAGGAGAGGGCCCAGGACCGAGCCCTGTGGGACTCCATTCATGACTGATCAACAGTCTGACTTGGAATCTGAAACTTTCACTCTGTGGGTCCTGTCTGTAAGCCAATTTGCAACTCACCTAGTGATGTAAGGATTGATGCCTAGTTTGGTGAGTTTATCAATGATACCTGAGTGGGGAATGGTATCAAAGGCCTTGGCCAGGTCGAGGTAGGCTGTATGCAGTGCCTTACCCTCATCCACAGCCTTGGTGACTGCCTGAAAGAAGTCAACCAGATTCAACAGGCAAGATCTCCCCTTGACAAAGCTAAACTGTGTGGGGTCAAGAGTCTGGAGATTGCCTTATATTTTTGTTAAGCAGGTCCAAGATGATACACTCCATAGCTTTGCATACCAGACTCGTCAGGCTAATGGGGCAATAATTCCCAGGGTCTGTAGTTGCTCTCTCTTTATGGAGTGGGATAACTGTAGCAGTGTGCCATTTGTTAGCGACATAGCCTGAGGTAAGGCTGTGATTGAACAGGGCACACAGATGTGTGCTAGTTCATTTTGTACCTCATGTAGGACATAGTCAGGGATATTGTCAGGTCCCACGGATGCTGTATTCTTGTCTTTGGACAATGCAGCTTTTACCTGTGCCTCAGAAAGGGTGGGTACCAGGCTTTTTTCTGGTATTGTGATAGGACCCTTGGAAGGGACGGGTAAAGATGGTACTGAATCTGTCGGCCAGTATGTTGGCTATATCAGTTGGCTCAGTATAGGAGGTGCCATTGTGCAATAACTCTGAGCAAATCTGGGTATTGCCTTTGAGGTTTTTGATATAGCTATAGAAGGCTTTGTGGTTGTTTTTGGTGTCAGCTGCAATTCTGCCTTCATAGCTGGCTTTAAAGGATTTGATAAGGGATCTCAGCTTTTTGTTGAGACTGATAATGGAGGTTTTCCAGTCTTGTGGCTTCATTTTTTTTCTGCAACAGTTTCTTCCTTCTGTTGTAGAGTTTATTGATGGCTGGGGACCACCAGATTTGCTTCCTTTTTTGGAGGAGAGCGTCATAGTTCTATTTGGTATGGCAAGGTCCATGCATTTGTGTACATGCTCGTACAGTGCACTGGTGTATGATTCGGCAGTCATGCAGCTATTTTCCATTGGCATGGGTGCCGAGAAGTTAGCCATCTCTGATTTTAGGAGCCCAAAGTCAGCTTTAGAGAAGTTTTTCAGGGTGGTCACCTTAGTGGAAGTGTAGGTGAGATGGAAATTTACATGGTGATCAGTTTGTGGTCAGATTTAACCAGGGAGGAATTGACTATAGGTGTGGAGCAATGGTCTCCCATGTTGGTGATAACCAGGTTGAGGATGTTGCTTCCTCTAGTGGGGATCAGAATGAGCTGGTCCAGGGCACTGGAATTGATGAATTCCAGAAAGAATTGGGCCTATGCATTGGTATTTGAATAGTTTTCCCAGTTGATGGAAGGGTAGTTGAAGTCACCCAGTATGAGAGTATTGGGTTGGACCTTGATAGATTGCTGGGTGCTTAGGAAGTTAGAGTCTGGGGACATGTTTGGGGTTCTGTAGCAGGCTATGACTTGTATCACTGTCTTACCCAGTGTTAGTTGTACTTGAAGTATCTCGGATGCATTATGCTGGGCTACCAGTCCAGAGGTGTGCTTATCTTTTAAGAATACGGACACCACCACCTTTTGAGTACCCACCCATTTTCTGGTGCCGAAAGGTATGGAATGAGTTGTAGTCTGGGAGTGCAGGGGTGCTTTCAGCCTCTTTAAACCAGGTCTCTGTTACAGCACAGATGTCGACATTCTCCATTTTGAGGAGAGCTTTGAGCGAGTGCATCTTGAGATTTAGACTTCTAACATTGAGCAGCATGACCCTCAGATTGCATTTGTTTGTAGCTGTTATGGAGGAATTTTGGTCTTTGGAACACTGCGTAAAAAAGGCACTATATGGGGTGGCAAGAGCATCATCCAGTACCCAGAATCCCAGGGGTGACAGATGCAGGTCTTCTCTGGCAAAGCATGGAGGTCTGTCGATCATGTCATCCCAGGCAGACAGATAATGGATCCCCTTAGAATGACACCAGAAACTTAGCCAATTGTTGAAGTCAATCATTTTCTGCTTGTACTATGATATCATTATGGGTGACGGTAGAATACTGCTCAGGGCTAGGGTCATACCTACCTGGGCCAAATAATCTGAGAGTTCCATCACATCTCTTTTTATGTGGTCCAGGGAATTACACCTCAGGTCATTCACACCCACATGGACAATGACTTGAGTCATATTTGTATTTATGGAGTGATCTGAGTGCATGTGTTATGTGGCAGATTCTGGCACTTGACAGACAACTGTCACCTTCTCCTTGTTCAACCTAGTGAGTGGGACATCAGTGTGCTTCACAATTGAGTCTCCTATGATTAGTACATTGGGCAAAGTGTTTTGCCTTAAGGGCTTGGGTTAAGGGGTACACTATGGTGGTGAGCTATGTGTTCTGGGGCTGGTGTTGTGTTTTGGTGGTTGAGTGCATTTCTGTCTCAGGGGTCTCTGTATAAATTTTTATTGAGAGCCTCAGCGAAGGTGGGTGTATGGTTTGTGTTTCTATGTGTGGGTTGTGATGGCTGGTGTTATGGAGAGCTGTGTGTTCTACGTAGTGAGTTGCAGGTGCTGACCTTCTCCTCTTGACCAGCTAGTCTGGTCTTGGTTGGAGCATGCACTGCTTCCAGTTCAGTGATATAAGTGCATCTCTCACAAGTATGAGTGTTGAGAGGTAAGAGGAGAGGGTTGTCTGTGTACATTAGACAGTTGCCACACTGTCTCAGAATGCCCAAGTGCACCAGGTTAGCAGGAAAAAGCACAGGAAATTGCCCTACTATCATACCAGGAGGGGTGGTCATAACTATAAGTACTGGTGCTGTTACTGCGTAGGAACAGCTAGTGCTCATAGCGCCCAGGTGTGGTACAATAAATGCTACAAAAGCCTGTTAAAGTGCTAGCCAATTACGCTAATTGAAGTGCACTTAGTAAATGAAGAAGCACGTTCTAAGGGGAAAATTAAAGAGCAGACTTTCTGGCAGTGGTATTAGTTTACCTCAGCTGAGCACCGCTGCACTGTGTGCAAACATGGGCTTTTAAACCAGAAAGTTGAAAGGGATGGAAAAAATGTCCAAACAGCCAATAAACTACAATTTCTGGACCAGAAACCACTCCTCTTGTCGTAGATAGGCTACCTAGTGCTTACCACTCCCACTAATAAGCTAGAAGGCTTCCCTCCAACACATAAAGGCCTGGGGGGCTCAGAAGCTTACAAAACAGTCCTGGCTACAGCAAATCTGTATCTGGACTAGACTAGCAACATGAAGAGAAAACTTTGTAGAAAATTAAGGAAAATACAGACTCATGAGAAAGGTCAAGGAACAGCATGAACAAAATGATGGTACTAAAAGCAGTACCAAAGATTATGATGAAGGGTTTTAAATTTCGTTGAGAAATCAATTAATGATCAAGTCAGTACTCTTAGGCATTCCAGTGCTTGTTTCCCATCAGTGTGCGTGTTTGCCAAGGATATAGGTGTAGAAAGCAACTGAATTTTTTAGTCCAGGGCTGGAGCTAAGGCTGATTATTGCTTTTGCTAAGTAAGAAGGAGACCCTTAGTCTCAGAAGTAAAAAGACCAAGGTTTACAGCATAAAGGATGTGGGGAAGAACTGATTTCATGAAAATGGTAAATAATGACAAGAGGCAAGGCCTAAGTGCTGAATCTTTGGGAATATTTGAATTTTGAAGAACTCTAAGGAATGCTGGCTAGGACAGAAGATTCAGTGGAATATTTAATAAACTGATACTTTTCAGAAATGTAGTTTGTAAACCAGGTGATATAAAATTCTAGGAGAAATGTTATAAACTTGCACTGTATGGTGAAACAAGATCAAACACGACAGGTTTGCAACTACATGCAATCTTATTTTTTTAAACTCATGCTTTGTTGTATTGATGTTTATGTAGCTTATTTTGAAGCATTTCTCCCTGGGCCTTCTCTGAAAATGGGCTTTGGCTCAATATGACTATCTCACTTAACAAAAAGAAATAACAAATAAATAAAAATTATTATTATGATTATTATTTCAGATTCCAATGTCATTAGTGAACCAAGAAAGAATATTAAGATACTGTATCTTACTTAAGTCATGCTGAGAATCAAAACATTTTTCTAACAAAATAATTTTTTCAAGGTACAAGTGTAATAGCACACCAGAGACGAAACCTTTAACAATGACAGTTACAAGGTCGACTATTATGTGGAGGGAACAGTGACTGTTTTGACATTTCTGAGGGCTCCCTTTTTAAAACCTGACAGTCTTGGGCAAGTTAAAGAATGGGAGGGAGGGATTAGAACCAGTGAACATGCTGAAGTTAAACATGCAGTGCAATTAGCATCATGAATTGTAATAAAAGCATATCTACTGCCAATTCAGCTCAGTCAGCCTTATTTAGCTGTGTTTCATTGGAAGAACACTTCATCTTGTGCATTCAGAAATATCTGATGAAAGGGTATCTGACTAAATCGCCCTACGTACCCACTTCTGCTTTATTTCAAGCAAGTAAGCTTCAGAGAACTTAGCTCCTGAAAAATGATCAAGCTGCAAGACTGAAGAGCATCAGTGTACAAAGCAAAACAAGCAAGCATATGAAATTATTCACTTATTACAATTCTAAATGTGGTAAAGCACTCTGTCCTGCTGATGCAGGTAAACTCTGGAACAAGCTCTCACCCAAAATGAGGCAAATCCCTAACAGACACTCCAAGACCGTAAGCAAGCTTCCTGCAATCTTATTCTTCAATGACTCTCCTGTCCTTTCACTCTTGTATAAAACAAAAACAGCTGAATTAAAACCATCATCTCGCAATGTAAGGGCTTCACTTTCACACCCCAGAACTCTAAATATACTATCTCGGAGACTGCACTGAACACAGAAAAAGGTTTACTGTATTTCCTTTTTTTTTGTGTGTGTTGTTACAATGTAGGAGGATGTATAAGACCAGTGGAATTAAGTCCCCCCACAAAAAATAACATTTTTATACTTCATGCAAGTTTGTGGAAGCTCCTGAGGTAGACATACAGCTCATAAGCTGGGTGCAGGAAGTTTAGCATGGCAAGTCCATACAGACCTCTTGGAAATCATCATCTTTCACAATAGCTGAGGTAGCATGGGTTACATTCTACTGAACTTTACTACATAAGGAGTAATATAACAATGCTTGCTTTTCTCAACAGTCATTTACCACAAAATGATTTTTATTCACAGTTAAATTTACAATTAGTTTTTGATTTTCAGTAGTCTAATATATTTTCCTTAGTTTAAAGATTTATTCCCTACATATTCACTTTTTACTATTTTATTGTTTGTATTTTATTAGTCCACATACTGCCCTTCTGTTCATTTATTTCAGTTATTGTCTGATGTCTATCTTTATTTTAACAAGTAAGAATCTGCGATATTTTTATTGCTTTTGTATTTTGGATTGCATTATCAGCTGTATTACTACAACTACCTGTTAGCTATTTTTTTTTGCTGCAGTAGTGTTGTCGCCTGACAGTAAGACGTTATGCTCGATTCTCAGCTAGAGCGTCTTTTGTGTGGAGAAATGCGTGAATGGGCGTACCTTCGTTGAAGGTTGTGCGTCAGGGCCGGCAACTCGGCATGTAAAAATCTACTGCCAATCATTAGTGGACCGGAGTTCCACTGTGGCGACCCCTAACCGGGAAAAGCTGAAAGATACAACAACAACTTGTGTGCATGTTATGTTTGGAGACTTTCTGTCCAGAAAATGCATTGACAATAGGATCCTCAAAGCTGGAAAGTTTTAGTCAACAAATAAGTAACTATTTATTGCCTGATATTCTTATACAGAAGTATTGATTCTCCTGTTGTATATGTCTTTATCTTGTCATGAGAAGAGAGTACTGTGAACAGCTGCATGCCTGGAAGTGTGTGTGTGTGTGTGTGTGTGTGTGTGTGTGTGTGTGTGTGTGTGTGTGTGTGTGTGTGTGTGTGTGTGTGTGTGTGTGTGTGTGTGTCTAACATACCTCTAACTATATATTCCTTGAGGCAGTGTCCTTCAAAATCAGTTAAAATGTCAGAAGCAGCGTTTTCTCATTTTGCCCAAAAATAGTTGTACAAATTAAAGGGTCTGTACAGTTCCAGATAAGAAGTCTCTAAAGATTTAGTTCTGTCACATAATCATTAGTGAAGTATAAATAGCTGTACTGCTAAGGCCATCAGTACATTTAAGCAGAGCAGTTTAATTGGAGAAGAAAAAAATATGTCATTACACCTAAATCACAGAGGCTGAGAGATGTGGTGTATAGGGCTGATGATTGTGTGTGTTCTGACATGTTAATTGTGACCTTGGCTTAATCTGATCTGTTGGTATAGACCCATTGGTTCATTTGCGTCTCTGTGATTGATTTTAATATGAGCTATAGCATAAAGCACAGGATGAGAAATAATTGTAAGGCTCCTGTTTCCTAGCAGCTGCCTTCCTGTATGGTCATTCTCCCCGAATTTTCAGTTGCTTTGCAAATTATAGGGTCTCAGACAAAGCTGTTCCATATAAATATGCAGTTTTCTTCCTGATGTGCAACCAGTAAAAAGAAAACAGGGGTCTAATAAATAAATACAAGAATATGGTGCACGAAAACACCTTAGACAGCTGAAGTACAACTTTTTTATCGTTTGTTTGTTTTTGTAGATATTGCTACTCTATTCTAGCTGAAACTGTCTGATTAAACATATGGAAACTAGTTTTACATCTCCGTGATCAGTTTCACAATGTGATTACCTTCAGCCCATCCGTGTAATACACATGCATCCAAAAAGGGTTCCAGAAGCAGTTTTAATTCTATTACATTTCTTTTATTTACTTTTGTTTAAATTGTCTGTTTTTCATCCTTTTTATTGATCGTGATTTTTTACTGCCTTTATGCCTACCCCCATGATCTTATTTTCTCTACATTTGCTTCTCTTCTTTGGCAGCATGGTGTGGAACCATGGTGTAATAATGACAAATGTACACATTGCAGAGTATTTACTTGTGAAATGTCAGCTGCGGTTGCTGATGCTCTCCCCGCTCAGACTTACCTGTGCACCATTTGTTTTTTCAGCCCTACTTTTCCTGTGCAAAGCATCTCCAAGAGGGAGGTTACTGTTATAATTTGCATGAAGCAGTTGCCTAGAGCACGAGTCTACCAGCTGTATTATTCATGCTTTTACTGCTAGTACTGCGGTCCAGTTCTGCAAACAGCTTTCTGTAAGCTTTCCATAACAAGTACTTGCACCTCTACTAAACTGGATGGCCATTAGTGACCCAAGATCATTCATGGAACTAGGTCAGTTATAGTAACACTGCTCCCACTGACAAAGTAAAACATCTTTCTGCCATTTAGTTTATGTGATAAAGGCTGGACATTTAACAATGTCAGTACTTGACATTTTTTGTGGTTTACTGAGGGTGATTTACGATCCAGTAAATGATGTATAATGGCAGCCTTATATGCCTTAACTTCTTCAAAGCCATTAAAAAGTATTGATACTTTCGCAGAATTGTGCAGTCCTAAGGAATAGGTTTTTGCAGGGAAGGTAAGGCTTCCTAAAAAATAAGGGAGTACATTTATGAAGAAATGTAATGCAGATATATATAGTGTTCTTAGCAGTGTTGAATACTGTACCATGCTGGCACAAGCAAAATAACATAAGGGTGGTAGATGGTATCAATGACTGCACGTGCTATGCACTAGCAAATAAAGAAAATCTTGGGTAAAGTGAAGAATACAAGAAATGATTCGTTTTACAATGAGGAGTGTTAACTACTGATGGCCGAGGACTGGTATTGCCCTACTGTGAATGCAGAACATTCTTACAAATGTGAAGGCGGACATGTCAGAAAATCCACAATTTACTGGGTCTGCCTAAATTCTGCAGCATGCTTCATGTGTAGATCTGTTTTAATGGTGTACCACCCCTCCCCTCCTTTCATCTGCTCCAAATGTCATTAAAACCCTTTTATGACCTATTCTTAGTCATATGCTATGGCAGTATCTTCCAATCCCTGCCTCCCTCTGCATTAATTATTATTATTATTATTATTGTTACTATTACTATTATTATTATTATTATTACTATTATTACTATTATTACTATTATTATTACTACTTATGCATCTCTTGAATTCTCCCTTCAGCTACTTCTCATTTCCCCTTCTCTCATGACGGTGCTTCTTCTTCTATCACAGCTGTTTCATTTCTTCCCTGATGATATTGTTTATTTATTTATTTGGCATTTGTTGACTGGGTTAGTCCGAATGGGCAATAGCCCTTTTTCAGCAGAGGCCCGAGGAGAAAAAGCTCATTATACAATTAAAAAAATACATACATAAAAAAACTGACATATTAATACAGAGAATAACAGTAATTACTTTCAAATTATATACAAGAATTTAACAAGAGATAAGGTCACAGTAATCTGTGACATTTATACAAGGCAAAATATTTGTAGTACAGCCCAATGTAAGGAGTTAGAGCAGGATTTAAATACCAGAAGGTAACAGATAGGAAGAGTTTGGAGGTAGAAGCTGTAAGAAAATGTAGTGTGACATTAACACTGGGCTAAGGAGATGTTAGGTGTAATGGAGGGGAGGTTTATCCACATCTTGTTCCCCACTTCTCTCTTTCATTATGCATGCCTATGTTATCCGAGTCTTTTTTTTATGATAGGAACAAAGGAAGAATTCTAAGCAAGTGATTAATGGGACTATAAGATGCCTAGCCATACACACCTTTAAGCAGACACAAGCTCTTTCTGTGCTTTTCAAACACTTAATATTGTTCACTTCCTAAATTGAGCAGGGCCATGTATGATAACCCTGGTGCAGATGTGTGTCTACCCAGTCAGTCAGAGACTAGCTTTGAAGGTAGCCAAAAGCAGTACTTTGTTTGGCCTACAGTGTAATTTATTTCATAGACTGGGAATGCATCGAATTAGTAAACTATCACTCCAGCAGGTCTTGTTTATTTGTTGATGCAGAGTTAGGCCCTCAGTGTCTATGTTTATAGATCCACTGGTTTTGCAAGGAAATAGAAAGTCAAATATAATTGGGTCTTTTATGGCCCAAAAAGTGAGACATAGGTCACTTCTCAACAACATATAGACTACTGAGTTTAATGAGAGTTGTGGTAATCACTGGAGTAGTCAAAGGATTTAAAATGTTTACTTTTCTTGGTTAGAAACCTTTGGGGCCTTTTCAGTTGAGTGATTTGCTTTGATTTGTATATACCAAAGGCGTGTTGTATTCAATGACAGGTCTGACAAGGGAACAGTACAGTGGCAGGCTAAAGTCTTTGGATTTAGAAAATATTGCTTTAAAAATTAACTGGGCCATATGGAAGGATTTCCCGACTATGGTGGAAACAGGATGATCAAATGAGGGTTATTCACGAGTTATCTCTGTTATTTATGTATCTGTCTGTACTGTTTATAACATTAGGTGGGAACAATTTTTCTGCCAAATGCTAGTATGTTACATATCTTTTAATTTAGTTTGAGGCCGTTTTTAATACATCATGCATGTGCATATTCCAGCCCTTGCTAAAGCGTTTTTTTTAATCAGTGGATTAGTGGTGCCCAGTTGGCAGTCATCAGCAAACTTTGTCAACCTTGCCTGTGGGATATTGGCTTGTAATTCTGCAATATGAATGCCAAACAGGGCTAGCATTGATAGCTGTTGCACTCCACTAGCTGCAATTTCACCTTCAGAGAGGGAATTAGCAATTTTCACAGTTTGTGTTCTGTTGGACAGACAATTTGCAATCAGCTGACAATGTATGGGTTTACATTAAGCTTGTCTAATTCTGCAATAATACCAGCATGGAATAATGTCAAAAGCCTTAGCCAGATCAGGATAAGTAGGGTGTGCAGATTGACCAGTTCCAAAGTTCCTGTAACCTTTTCAAAGGTGCTTAATAGATTCAGATGGTAGAACCTTCCCTTCACAAAACTAAATTGCTGTCAGCATTTAGTTTCCCAGATGCAGGACACATCTCGCAAAGTGGAACAACACTTCTTAAAATGGAGAGCAGTGTGTGGAAAAGTTACTGTTAGCTTTAACTAGGAAGCTCAAAATAAGGTTCAAACTTGCTACTACTTTGAAGACATCTTGCTGATATGGTACGATTGCCTACTTACCACTAATTGTAGAATAAAATCGTAATATTGAATGCATAATAAACCATTTCAGCATTGAACTGAGAGGTGCTCCCTACAAGAATTTTGACATGATATTCAACAAGTGGTTTTACAAGTGCCTTATACAATGACTGGATGACATCTGGATAGCTCAGGTCCATTATCAAGTCCACTTTCTTTGGTAGTGTTCACTAATGCTCTTTCACAGTGTACTCTGGGATAAAAATTAGGAGAGATTGTTACTGTTATATCTGTCTGTCTAACAGCACCATGTCTGTTACATGTACGTATAAAGTGGATACCCTCATTAGAATCCATAGCCCTATACTTTTTTGCCCCGAACTGTAGCTGTCACCTAATTGGGAACTCAGCAAATTGGTTGATGTTACTGTCCTATTTCTGTGGGTTTCACTATGATACGTTGATTCCAGAACCTCTGAAGCAAATGTGTTGACCTGAAAGGATTGCAAATTATCTTCCTGAACTACATAAGCGGAAGAGTCCTGTGCAACTCCTATCTGTGGGACTTTAAACCATACAGTTACTTGGATAAATATATAAACTCTATCATTCTGTGACTTGAGAAAAAGAAAAACACCTTGTGGAGGTGAAAAAGGTATCCGCTTAAAGTATAATTTTACAGCCAATACACTGTTGGGGAAAAGTAAAAATCAGAAAAACAGAAATGGGGAGATAATGGTCAACCATTTACTCTTCAACCATCTCTGTATGATACTTAACACGAATCTGCTGAAAACTACCGACTGTTACATCATGTCCTGCAATACCCCACAGGGTTCCTAGTTTTCTCCAGACAGTTGTCCTTACCCATCACTATCCGCACTATTAAATTCTGCTACAAGCTTCCTATGTGCGTTTGCTACAATTCAGATATACCACACTCACACCATTGCCTATGTTTACCTCACTTGTGACTCAGTCAGAAAACTGAATCAGACTATAAACATTATCTCCAGCAGGCTCACTGCATAGTTTTTATCTTTGGAGTTGGGGTTAAGGTCTTTACATCACACACACACACACACACACACACACACACACACACACACACACACACACACACACACACACAGGGTTTGATTCCCACCTGTGAGGGAAATTGGACAGGCTGAAAGGACAGCTAGCCTAGTCCTCATCTATGAACCTTTGTGGCATACCGTGGCTAAAACTGAAGAGAGAAGTCTATAATTGTTCAATTTCTTCCTCCCTCCTTTGTGCAAGGAAACAATTGTGAGGGTTGTAGTTAGGCATACACCATGTATGTTATAGTGTACAAATTAATACAGGTGCCACGCATTTTCCATATTCAGACATATAAATGAAAATAGACACTTACAAATAAGACAGCAAAGATGTTGTCTTGTCATATTACTAGATGTCCTGTTACAGGCTTCTTATGCAATATTGTGCTGTATCTTCAGTTCAGAATTTAGAGTAGAAGATTGCATTAGAAAAGACAAAGTGTAGGTATGGTTTTCCCTTAGTGAGGCTAGTAGGGCACAGTCTTGAACTTGCTGTAAAACTCAAAAATTGTGGTTACAACCCAAACAATACCATCATTCTATAGTCATTTGATTTCATTAAACATGAGTCTGATAGGACCAAGCATGTTTCAAGAGATGTCCAAGAAAGTCGGCAAGTCCAGAAATTATATATATTTCAAATTCTGATAAAGTACAAGAACTGTTTCTGTGATAGTGAACAGGCTAATTGCAAAAAAGGATAACAATCAAGTGATGGGAGGGACTGCTCCTGTAAACTGCATGATTCTCAAGGAACTACCCAGTTTTACCTTACTTCCTGATGCACAGCAACTAGGGTATTTATTATACTGGGATGCAGAAAATACCTTTTTTTTAATAATTAGAAGATTTAAAGGCCATTTTAGGTCTTTACGGATGTCTACTGCAACAAAATTTGAGAAAGTGTGAATAAAGGAATGCACAGGAATTCACACAATTCATGTAAGACAAATCATGTACCATCTCCTTTAGTGATTTAGTAAAAGTACAATTATTTACCTTTTTTTTGTTATACTTCTTCCAACCCCCCCACCCGATGTCTTCTGGCCACCAATCCCTCACTGTGACCATACTCAACTCTTTCTTATCACTGGGTCTATAACCCCATCCTCAGCAACATACATACATTTGAGCCTACAGATGCATTTAGCCTGCTATACCCCTCTATGTGTGTGTGTGTGTGTGTGTGTGTGTGTGTGTGAGCTCCTGCAAATGCCTAATGAAGGCTACTGCATGCACGTTGGATGACACAGCTGAGTGCATCTTCCTAATCCACACAGTCGCAAGTGTGTAATTATTTCTTCTGTTTTCAGCTATGAAGCAGATTTTTACAGCAACACCTGTCTTATGTCAGACTATTACAACTGCACTTGCTTTAAGGTTGTAATTGAAGATTCTTACTGTACTATGCTCAGAGTCTGAGATTTTGTAGTGTGCGCACACAGGATGTTTGGAAGAAAATGCATTTTGTGTGTCTTTATAACACAAAAAACTTTGTTGTGCAACTAATATCTGCAGCACAGGATGGCTTACAACTATAAAATCCTATCTGTAGCTGCAAAATAAACATCACAAAAGCTTGAAAAATTAGGTTACGATTTGAACGCTGATTACAGAGCCAGAAATGTGAATGCATACCTTTATAGTTGTACTTTCACTTATTGGGACAATGAAAGACTTTGCAATGGAGATTTCAGCAGAGGGTCTGAAGTTCTGAACATGGAAGAAGGTATATCCATTTAAATAATGAAAATTAAGGCTATGTTCTTGAAAGAGGAGAACAATCAGAGTTATGAGTCATACTCTAATTCTGATCAGATTAGCAGAGAGAGTGCAGACTACTGGATATGAAAATGTTTTTTATGGTACTCTTGTATGCAATGCTTGCTTTCAAACTGTTGAACATTACACACACACACACACACACACATATATATATATATATATATATATATATATATATATATATATATGTGTGTGTGTGTGTGTGTGTGTATATACACGGAAAATTAACATTAACAGCATATACCAAACTTACTTTTATCAGATTGAAGTTAATCCTAAAGTGCATTTTCAGCACTGCATTGGTCATTAACACTGATCACAACACAGCATGCTGAACAATGCAAAAATAAACAGATTTTTCCTAACAAATGAACTCGGTGAGACCACCATTAATGAACATAATCCAGTAGATAAGCATGGCAGGAGATCCCTGTGTTGTCAAAACACCTGTCATTGTACTAAAGGCTGCCCAGGTGTGAACAAGTTAAGATAATATAAGAAGAAAGAAGAACAAACATTAAAGAATGCAAAATAACTACATTTGCCAAAAGAGGTGTTTGGATGGAATGATTTCGTAGTAGAACCTTTTGGATCATGCACAAGTGATATTGCATATGTGCATATTTTGCAGATTAAAGTGATTAAATCACTACATCAGTAAAATGAGTTAGAGTGAAATGGATAATATATTGTAAACTGACATGCCTATTAGCAGGGATCCAGGTCTAGAAATGCAGAGTAGTATGGAAAAGTACTGTATGCCACTAACAGACTGAAAATACCAACAAATGTAAGACAAGTTGTGTGTGATAATGAAATAGTAGTAGTCCCAGCTGAGATCAAGTACATTTGTGTAAAATCTTACCATAACAGTAGATGTCCTTTTCACTGTTGCAGTATTCAGTTTGAGGTCAAGGAGTTTCTTAAAGATGTCCTGCATATTAGGCCCCTAAAAAGCCCATTACTCCTCCTTGGGATCTTAATTTTGTCCCTGAAAAGCTGACCCAGGCTTCTTTTGTGCCTGCCACCTCTTCTTCTTTGAAACATTGCACCTGGAAGACTGCTTTGCTGGCTGTTTTAACATCTGCCAGAAGGGTATCTGAGCTACAGGCCTTGATGTTGGTCCCTCCTTTTTTTTTTTTTTTTTTTTCATAGAGACAGGTTAACTTTCCATACAAATCCTTCTTTTATTCCCAAGGTGGTTAATGAGCTGTCTCTTAATCAGTCTATCCAGCTTCCTTATTTTTCCCTTCTCCATAATCTGCTAGTGAGAAGGTTCTTTATACTTGGATTTGCATAGACAACTCAGACATTACTTAGACAAGGCTAAGGCCTTGTGCAAATCTGATCAGCTTTTTGTTTATTTTCATACCAAGGCATTGAGTTTGGCTGCAAGCAAACCATCTCCTCCGGATTTCCAAGGCCATTTCTTTTTGTTGTTCTTTTCATGGTGAGCACGGAACAGCTGTCTGCTGCTGTGAGGGCTCATTCTACTAGAGCAGTGGCTTCCTTGGGAGCTTTATTCAAAGGATTGGTCATCAACTCCATGCTTGAAGCTGCTACTTGGTCTTTGGGTCACAAATTGACTAAACAAACTGGATGTCATTTGCTGGCCCAGGGCAGGTTTTATCAAGACTATGATGCATGGATTTGTGGAGGGCTCCTCCCTACCTTCACTGTAGCTTTTGTACTTTCCCAGAGGTGATGAACACTGCAACGGTGATATGGAAGGACACTGTACAGTTGTGTACAATCTTATTATAACAGTAGCTGTCCTTTTTTCGCTATTGCAGTATTTGCTCTCTCCCTCCTGCCCCCTTTTATCTTCATTTTGCATGGGTACTTTTTTGTTCTGGCGAAGTGGTTCCTTCATTCCTACCTTTTTCTGGATGTACATGTCCTGCTTTCCACTGAGGGTCCTAGTTCACTTTAGTTCTGAGTTGGGAGCAAATGTACATCAAATGTATGCCCTATGTTTGCACAGGGTGCATACGTCTGACATATGATGCTCCCTAGGTAATAAAGGCTTTGTATACTGGCCGGACATTGAGCTATCATTGGCAGGAGATCCCAGAGGTTATTTATAAATACTGCAACAATGATATGGAAGGATATATTGTAGTACAATGTCATTAAAAAAAGGCAGAAACAATCACAGTTATGGAAAATGACAAAGTGGTGGGTGATGTGTAAATAACTGTTTGACTTCACGGTCTTTGAATATCATTGTGTCTGTATTGCAAACAAAGATCTTAAGGATTTTCAGTGTCAGAACGAGGTCCTTATAGTTTCACAGAAAAAGACAAAAAGTGGTATAATTCCTGATGAAGAGCATAAACACATATCCATTAAAGTTCTGTCCTTAATATCAATTGCATTTGTCTTTTGCCAAATTTTGCAAGTGTTTGCTAATAACATTTCTTGACAGAAGAGTCTGGTGGATAGAATGATGTTGAACTATGGGGGGGTTCTTCACCTAATGTCCATTTGAATATGCTGCAAATTAGTTAATCGTGCTGTTGTACACCCTCTCCCTCTGTTGTTTGCATTTGAATTTAAAGTGCGACATGAACTTGCCCAAGTTAGTCACTGGTATTAAAACCATTAAACAGCATCAACAACCCCATCTACCCCAGTTACTATAATGGTGGAGGGTTCAGTTTCTCAGTGTCAAATTCCCCTTTTTAAGTTATGGTAGATGTGAAAGCCAGGCACCCGTAGAGCAAATAAAGAAAACCAACTTGCCATCCTTCAACATTTTGATTACTAATGGTGCACAAAAACCAAAAAGACCCTGCATTTCTTAGAACAATAATGGGAAGAACTTATAACTTTAATTAATATTGGTAAGAAATCACAGGAGGAAGTTAGGTTTTCAGAAGATTGAAATATGCACATACAATATCCCTTCACATCATCAGAGACAAAAGGGAGGCTTAAAATCGTCACCTTATCAGTCTGATAATGACTGAAATAAAAACAACGGAAGCATTGTTTAATGAAAGAATGCTGAAATGTCTGGAAGCCAGCAAGGCACAGGACCCAAGGCAACATTGCTTTGAAGCATATAGGGCTTGATACAATCAGTAAACAAGGTTGTATGATGGACTATCAGGCTATTAAATCAGAAAGAGGTCAAGAATATGGTGTGAACATTTTTTAGCAAGGCATCTAATAAGATACTATTCAAAAGGTAAGCGAACAAAATTAGATGGCTATAAACAACGAGACAGCATTAACAAAACATTGGCAAGACAGTAGAATATAGAAAGTAAGAGAAAAATAGAGCTCAAAAACAGTTATTGTTGGAATAACAAAGTGGTGAACTGTTCATTTAAATGGCAATGCATAGCATAAGCAAAGTTAGGCAACATGGCTAATACAGAAGGAAAAGGAACACCAGCTGAAGAATACAGAAGAAACTTGGCAGATATAATTCAAAACAATTAATGAAGGAAAACAAAAATCTGATCAACAGTTGCCAAAGCAAAAGTGTGAGCAAAGGAGGAGTTCTGAGATATCATGAAAGGACTACTTTGTAGGCACACTGTTCAAGACAGCTGTTTAGGCATAACAGAACGGGGAACTCAGAACCTCACCCAGCCGATACAAAGCAAACATTGGGAAATTCTAACCATTTCTGTGGGGATTATCAAGAGCTTGAAGAAACATTTTGAGGGACTCCTTATTCTAGGTATATACCTTCCTCTCTGGAAACAGTGCCAGAAATCTCTGGAAGTCAAGGTGGGGATCGGACACTTCAGCAGCAGTAAGGCTGCAGGTGTGGATGAAATCAGGATATTGATGTTTTACAACACTGAGCAATGAGGCAGCAGTGAGGAATAGTGTAAACATGTGTTTCTTTGATTTAATACTGAAGGTAGGCAGAGTAGCTTTGGTCAAGCAGATTGAGGTGGTGGCCCTATATTTATGAAAGTGGATTACAGGATATCTGGCAGCTATAAGGGATCATATGTCTCCGCCTCCCTGAAAAGGTCTGTGCCAGAATACTGAACAGAAAGTTCTAAATGATATTCAAACCTCAGATTCAAGAGGAAAAACTTGGTTCTGTGGAGGCTGTAAAATTAGTGACCATCACTTTAACCTTATATGGCTGTATGTGGGGTTGTGGTAGTTTGCTAATCCAGTCCAACGTTATGTGGACTTTAAGAAAGCTTATAACCGCGTGACCTGGCATATGTTGGGGAGATTCTGCCAGAATATGTCTATCACAGCAACTGCTTGTGTCAGCTAGGCCTTGTATGAACTAAGTGAGAAATGTCCCCACATTTTTTTTTATCAAGTCAGCTGTTTTAAGATAGTTGCTAAGCTTAGTCAAGGGCACATCTTCTTCATACACTTATTCTTAACTTTCTGAGGCAGGATTCCCACAGGCATCCAAGGTTAAGAGGGTATGTGAACGTATGACTTAGAGGTGACATCTCTGTTATATACAGGTAATTCTCTTCTTGTCATCCTGTCTGATGTTTACTTCACCAATTTACTGCTGAGTGCTGGGATTAGAATCAGCACCTGGAAATCTGAGGCCTAGGCACTCTCCTAGAAAAGACCAACGTGTTATATTTATACAAGTTTATAAGTGGGGGAGAGATGACCTCGGAGTCTTGTTTATAAGTAATGTTAGGGGGAATGTAACACTGGTGAGTAAACCAAGATAGTGTAGCCACTGTGTTATGTATTCTGAATCAGTCTGTACTGGGGAAGTGGACACTCACTTTATCAGTCGACACATGTCTTTATCCACATGAGCTGTGAGCAGTGACTGATGGTACAAGATTGTGGGTGGGTGGGGGGTACGAGTGGTGAAAATTATATTTCTAGGTAAGAACTTGAAGAACCTCAGAGTAATATGGACCAGCTGATGTGGTCTTAGTATCTTTTGCAAATCCCCTTCTAATGGCCCTTGTAAGAGTTGTTCTGCACATGGTCTACTAGGAGGAAGTGCATGGGGCAGACCAAGGACATACTGGAGAGATTCTGTCTGCTGTCTTGGCAAAGTATGGAGATTTCCCAGGAAACTGTGTGTGTGAGTGTGGTCTAATTTCACCCAAGACTGTGGAAAGAAAATCTAGTCAAATCATAAAACATCTTGTAAAGAAAAAAAACAACAAAAAGCAATGCAGGATTACAGAGCTGTAAGGGAAGCAGCAACAGCAGACAAAAGGAAATATCAGCATGAGAAACATATAAATAAATATGGAGAAATACTAAGATGTAGAAAGGGAAGGTATAGTCAATGGAAAGCAAAAAGACATATTTCTATACAGAAGTTTGTAACACCTTATGTAGAATATCATGTCCAGTCCTGAATAAAACATTTTTACAAACGCATATGCAGGAAAGAGGCAGTTTAAAGGAGGGCAAGAAAATCATGTACAGCCATTACCAGATGTCATATAAAGAAAGATTCAAGAATGTTAGCATACACTGTCTTGTAAAAAGGAGGCAAACAGACAGACATGAGAAATTTCTTTATGCTTTTAAGTAACATCCACAGAGGCCAAGTAGATGCCACATTTCAATAAAAATCTATTTAAAATGATAGGACACAAATGAAAGACATATGCACCATGGCTCACGAAGATATGGGGAAATAATATTTGATAGGAAAGGTGGTAAATGATTAGGACAGTCTTCCTGAAGTAGCAGCAATATCTAAATAAGTATTAAAAATTAATGAATCTGATGAACAGGCATAAGGTAGTTTTTATGAAGAGTTGATGAGCTAGGAGAAGCTGTTAGTTAATGAATCAGTAAAGACAGAAACTGAAAAAAAAAGTATTTTGGTCTTCTATGCACTGCTATAATCAATGCACTATTCTGAGCAATTAGCATTATATTTTACTCTGTTACACACAAAAATTGATGGAATAAGGCTACAATACTGATGTTATTTTGTGTTTAATCAGTTTTCTTTTTCTGTGATCCTTGTGATAGGACTTTTTGGCATTGCCCCCCCCAACACACACACATTTTGGGATATTCTCTCTGTTCTCTTAGAGGAAATGCTCTTTATTTTTAATTTATGTTGAAAGTGTGCACATGCAGCATCAGAGGTATTTACATTGTAAAGGGTAAGACTTTCTTAGCTTTGCCTTTTAGATACTGTCATGTTTCCTGGGTTGCATGCTTGAGCTGCTCTCTCCAGTTGTTGCTGATGCCTTATCGGTTCAGTACATAATTAGCTGATAGAGCAGAGATTTGTTATTATGGCTCTATTGAAAGGGGAAAATGATGGACTGCAAACACCTTGGATTTCTAGACCAGAAGTCTGATGTAATGGGCAATAATGATTGAGCCATGAGACAAATTAAGTACAGATTACAGGCAAACCCAACATGCTATACGCACAGATAGATGAACAGTATGGAAACATCACAAAAAGGGAGAAAATGATAAATTAAACTGTGTATATGTAACAGTGTATATGTAAGCATATTATAGACAGGAAAATGCATCTGCAATGAAGTTATTTAAGAATAATCTGCAGTTTATCCAATAAATAGTAAAATAGACAAACTAGTGGTTCACCTGTGCTTATTTTATTTTACCATATGTTAACTGGGTGAGTTCACAGGTTCAGGGACAGCACAGGCCAGAAGGTATTCAGATTGCAATAACAGGGCTGTTAATTTATATACATTGAACGCACATATACTTTTGAAACAGAAGGAAAGTACGTTATATAAAATTGGGTGTCATTCATTACGTTGACTGCTCTGAATATCAAATCCAAGTACTACAAGCATCTTTAGTCAAAATCTCAGAATTTCAACAAATGCTGGTAACTTGTCCAAGATCATGATACAGTAGGGAGTGGATTTTAGCCCTTTCCCCATTGTACTGTGATCAAGGAGTTGGTATATATAATTAATACGGGGGTATGGGGGTACAGGGATACCTCTCAACCTCAGCACAAGAAATCTAAGCAAAGGCTAAAATGAAGGGGATTAAAGGCCCAAAAATACAGACAGGTTTTAAATATCTGTCTTTCAAACCTAGATAGTTGTTAGAATAACGATTTATGTTAGCATGCATTTTTGAAGGATCTTAAGTCTAAAACTTTCTTGATGTGGTTTTAAAAGGCTAGATCTTTGGCCTCTACCCCTTATAGCAACTTGATTTCCAAAGTCCCTCCCTCTATCTCTTTCATTGTTATGGCTTGTTGTGTAAGCTATTTAAGTACTTTTCCCACCCATTGTTTTCCATAAATCCATAATACTGAGTGTCAGTTTAGCAAATCAGTGTTGCTCGAGTAACCTTCCATTTCAAAATATCATCTCCTTTTTATTTTTTCAGAGCAGCCATCTAATTGGCATCCCTGCCCCCAAGAGTGTCCTTATTAATTATGCTTCATCCTTGGCAGATAAGAGATTTATGTTATTATAATGCACTTCAGTTAATTGTTTTAGAGTGTTACTGCTTTATTTTTTGTTTTGTTTGTTGATTTTGCACTTTAAATAATTTTAAAGGTCCTTAATTCTTGAAATCACCGAGTCCAGGTGCTTTGTTTAAGTTTTGTGGTAGCATTACATTCTCAAGCAATCTTTTTTTACATTAAAAGGGCTGGGATAGTTCCTCTAGTGGCAGTAGGTGGTGGCCTAGTATATCTGAGTTGGGAAACACTTTAGAAAACTGTAAACCAGGGGCTTAATTGTTTGTTGTTTAGTAACACTGAAAAGTCCTTTTCGTTGTGCTTTTACATTAGGAACTCCAGTATAATTCATCTTGCGGCAGAAGATATTTGTCTGGTCTCTCTTAGTGTTGGAAATCACTCCAGGAGAGTTCAAAGTGTAGTTGTTTATTGGCTAGAGGGTACAGGAGTCAGTTTTCAGATTTTTTTCTGTTTGCCATAAATTAGGTGCATTTGCACAGAGCTAGTCACCAGAAACACAGCAGCCGTTGGCAAAGCCCTTACAGAAGCAAATGCTCAGACAGAAAAATTTACCTATAAAACTATATTACCCAGTGAAACACTGCATGAAGTTAAGCTTAGAGCAGCTAGTTTGCATGTCTTAGCACTAACATCTGCCCTTAACCCTAGAAATCACTACAGGAGACCTCTGTAACACCCAGTCCTTAAACCATAATAAACCACTGTAATACAGGTCCTGGCAAAGTGGATATGTAATTTGTAAATGTCTCTGTTGCCAGCTTGGTAGGTATGGGCTTCCTGAGACAATGTAGCAATTGTCTTATGTTCTCAGGCAACCATTTAGTCCTTAAAGAAACTAATACAGTATGTGAGAGATGTACATTCACAACCTCTTGGAGGAAAAAAATCTCACTTACAAACAATGTTGTCCAGAGCACACACACTACATCCTCCATGCTCACAGACCATCTTATGCTGAGGCAATTAAAATAAACCTTCCCAAAGCTCAAAGACCTCCTAAGCTTATAAACACAAACACTCAGCAATCTCTAAAGCACACACTAAAAGCAACAACAAATACTGCACATAAACCTACACCCAATGGTCTCCCAAGATCAAATCCTATAAGGCAAGCAAACACTTTGCCTAGGACTCCTGTCATAGTGAATCTGATTGTACTTCACAGAGATGCTCCAATCAGTCGGCAAGACAAGGAGAAGAGAATGGTCAGCTGCTTATCTGGTGCCAGGATCTGCAATATCATGCATATACTCAAGTCACTGCACCACAGGTACAAATATGATTGTGTCAATAGTCTATGTGGGTGTACGATGTAAGATGAACCTCACTGGACTGTATGAAAACAGACATTATGGATCTCTCTGAATATGTGTCACAGACAGTTATGTATGTGCCTTGCACTGAGACGCATTCTACCGTCACCAAGGATGATGCCACAGTATGAACAGAAAATCGATTTTAACAATTCTGCATTTGACTTAGCTTCTGGTGTCATTCTAGGGGGATTCAATATCTGTTAGCATGGGAGGACCTGGTTAACAGACCATGTTACTTTGCAAAAGAGCTTTTACCTGTCCCCAATGGGCTTCTGGATACTGGCTCAAATTTAGTCCACCCCCCCACCCCCCTTAGAGCTTTTTTAGGCAATGCCAAACTGACAAGCCTTCCAATATAACAAAACAACTCAAACCTACCTTAAGGTATTACTGCTCAATGCTAGGAGCCTCAATAAAAATCTCTACAGCCTACAAGCTCTCCTCACCCAGAGAATATAGATATCTGTCCCACTACTGAGATTTAATTTAAACCTGAAGAAAGTACTCTGGCAGTGAAAGGCTTCAGGGCCTCCCAAACATTCACACTAACAGCTGCACAGACAGAAGATAAAGTTGGGGGGTGTCGTGATCCACATCAGTCACAAATATACCCCCAGGGTGGTTAAACAGGATGGTGGCCTGGAGTACATCCACTTGCAAGTCAGCATAGATAAAGTCCCTTACCATATTCTAGCCAGCTATATGTCACCATCTATGCCCCAAGAATCTCATACATCATACCTAGACATACTGGAGACACTCTCTGTCCAACCAAATACCCTATTCAAGGGGATGTTAACTACCACTCTACAGACTGGGAAACATACACTGCCTCAAATGTCACAGGCACATTGTTTCTTGGAATTATTAACACAAATACCCTGGACCAGACAGTGCGTGCTCTAACCAGAGGTTCAAACATACTGGACCTAGTTCTCACCTAGCACTATTCCTCCTGTCATGTGCTGGGTGGTGAGGTCAAATCACAAAGCTCTCTCTTTTGAAATAAACCTGTACCAGGAACGGTTCTAAAGCAACATACATCATAGTGAGCAAGAGTTTGTCAAAATTGAATGCACTCTGAACTCAGACGTCACAGCAGCCTATGCAGAATTATTCACAGAAACACTATACAAACGTGAATGGCTGCACAGAGGCTGCTGTACCTACCAGACTTAAGCCAATAACAAACATCGAAAGCAAACCACACTGGTGGAATCTCAACCTTAACAGGGTATGTAACAAAATGAAAAAAGTTATGGCCAAAATTGGAAAGAGCTACTCTCCTAAAGAAGACAGCTTATTTATTAAATAAGAAACTAAGAGGATTAAATTCAACAAGGCAAACTATGAAGTCAGGCTAACCTCTCAGGTTAAGGACAAGAACAAGGCCTTCTTCATCCATGTCTGAAACCTTAAAGCTAACATAGAGCAGTGTGCTGAATTGGTGGTAAATTACATTATCTTCACTGAGCTGACAGACAGAGATTGAATCTGCTGGCTGAAAAATCCAAGTTAAACTATCCCCCCCACTACTGCCCATGAAATCCCTTCTAGAATATCTCCCCAACCATCAGTGGGGAGCAGGTCTTGGTGGTGATTACCATAGCCAAAAAGACTACCTCAATCGGCTCTGACAATATTTTGGGTTCTTTCCTAAATAGCTTAAAATATGACCCTTTAGGACAGCTTGAGGCACTTTTCAGCTACAGCCTCTAAACAGGTTATATATGGATTGAATGGAGGACTGCAACAGTCATCACTCTTAACAAGGGTACCCCATCAACTGACCCCAGAAACTAAAGACTCGTCAGTCTTACAAGTCTAATATGCAAAGCCACAGAATGCATCATTATGGAAATGAGCAACAAGAACACTGGACCCATCTCCGTTTGGCTTTGACAAGGGAAGGTCTTGCCTACTTAACCTGGTAGACTTCTTTGAAGGGTCACCAAGGCAAATGATGAAGTGAAGATGGTGTATACCACCTATGTTGACATGGCTAAGGCATTCAATATGATTCCCCCCTCAAACATTATTGATAAATTCACAGAATTAGGCATAAATCCCTACAAAACTCACTGGATTGCCAGCTGGCTCATAGATAGGACCCAAGAGGTCAGGATTGGTGAGACTACCTTCAACAAGAGACTGTTCATAAGGAGAGCACCTCAGAGGTCCATGCTGGGCCCGCTCCCGTTTGGATTCTACTTCTCGTAAGTCAAAGCTAATGTAAAGGGCCTCTGGCTTACTAAGTTCACAGTTGACCATAAATTGGGAGCCATAATAGATTTCATCCATGGCACTAAGATTCTATAAGACGGCCTAGCAGAAATAACTGATGCCAAAGCTATGGTTTGAAACTCAGTGCCAAGAAGTGCATTATTGTGCCCTTTGGGAAAATGTCCACAAAAGCCAATTACTCTATCGATAAAGCACACCTAAGAGCTGACCTGGTAGTTAGGGATCTAGGAACATACGTGGACAATAATGCAGCCTTCTACCAACATGTAGCCAAGACAGTAAGAAAGCCACTCCACTCCATGTTACCCAATGTATAAGTAAGGGCATGGCATCCAGGTCTAAGGAAGTTATAGTATCACTTTATTCTACCCTTATCAGACCCATCATTGAGTAAATGCCCTCATTGGCATGTACATGATCAGGCTTTTACAACATTGGAATGCCCTCAGAGTTTCCTCACCAGGAGGATCCAGGGTATTAACACACCATTCGACATCGATTGCCTTAAGGTCCTATTCCCATACTTAGTGTCCTACAGGTTACTGAGAGGCTATCTATGCCTGGCATATAAGGCATCCTCAGATCCAGCTCAGATTGATCTTTTGCACATCCACAAAATGAACAGCTCTAGAAGTACTATATCCAAGGATTTAAACTTTGTTGTGACATGAGCAGAACATGCTGCAGACATTGATATGTGTCGCAAAGGATCCCAGTGCTCTGGAATAGGCTTCCCATCTATGTGAAGCAGAATTCATCCCTGACCAGTGGATGGGAAATAGCAAGTTCACCCCTATCTGGCTCTAATATCTATAATTTAAACAGGCAGACAATAAGTAAAATATTACCTAACTAACATACCTCCCCAAACAGACAAAGTCCTTAGCCATCTCCAAACTAACATCCCCCTCTTAACAGGCACCCAAAGTACATGGGGCCACAAGTGAGTTGGGTTGCATGACTAGGCTTGTAAAGGCACTGGTGGCCATTAGCTTAGTATACACCCATGAGCCTGTGTAACTCAAAATTAAATCTTTATTTAGTGACTTCAGTTCTCAGTGATTTGTCATAAGCCACTAATTTTATGAGGAACAGATCAAACAATATGACACAAAAATTTGGATACTCAGTGAAAGTCTGGACAGCTTAGACATATGGGTACAAGAGGGGCGTGCACTATCTGCATAAACACTGTAAGTTATTTAAGTTATTTATTTTTACTGTGTTATATTGCAAACGTTAGGGGTAGATCATTTCTTTGACAAACACAATGACAGGAATCAGAAAAGATAAACAGTAATTATACCTACATAAGCCTAAGTATACATGACAAAAGTTAGAATATTTATATCCTTTAGTCTACATTTGAACTAGTAATGAAAATATGTAGGTATCTATATTTTTAGTTTCATAGGTGTGCACTAGGCTAATGGCCATGCAGCCTTTACAAGCCTAGCCCATAGGATTACCCTGGCATCATGCCACCTGACCTTAGTTTCCAGTGCCTCTGTCAAGTAGAGCCACTGGAGTTATCCCTGGGGTGAAATTTCTATTTCCCATCCACTCATCAAGATTTCTCTTGAAGAGGGCTAGTGAGGTGTTCTGTTTGAGATGTATGGGAAGTCTATTCCATAGCATGGGCAATCTCTGGGTTATGAACCTGTCCCTCCAACTTGTTCTGTTGATTGTGGTAATGAGGTTGAGGTCTCTGGAGTGTGTGGTGCGGAGGGATTGGGATTTCTTTAGATGTAGCATTTCTAACAGAGCTGGGTCAGACATGGCTTTGTAATTTAAGCAGAGATCAGCTCTAAGTAGGTGATATGAGACAGAGAATAGTTGGAGTTTTTTGAGTATGTCCATATAGGACAAGTGTTTAAGGCCTATGATCATCTTTGTGAGGTACGTTTGCAGTCTCTCCAGTTGTTGCAGGTGTCTAGTAAGGTGCATGTCAAATGGGGCATTGTACTCTATGATTGGCCTAATGAGGGAAGAGTAGAGGGAGACAATGACTTCTTTCTTCCTTGATGCAAAACCCTTGTAAATGAGATGTGTCACATAGAAGGACGTTCTTACCACAGTGGCAATGTGGTGGTCAAAAGAGAGGTTGCTGTCAACCTGTATTCCCAGATTTCTTATAACGCCTTCTGTGTTCAGTGGACTACCATCAATGTGGTAATTCATGGGAACAGAGTTTTTCCCAAAGGGGATGATGACGCATTTTTTGGCATTGAGCTTAAGGCCATGGTTCTGACAACAGTCATTGGTCTCAGTGAGGCCTTTCTGCAGGATGTCAACATCACTTGGGGAGTTAATAATAGATCCCAACTTGCAATCATCTGGAACTCTGTCAGCCAGAGTCTCTTCGTGTTGGCCTGGACTTCTGAAAAGTAGATATCAAACAGGAGAGGACCCAGGACCGAACACTGTGGGACTCCACTCGTGACTGGTCGGCAGTCTGTCTTGGAGTCTTCTACTTTCACACTGTGGGTTCCATCTGTGAGCCAGTTTGCAACCCATCTAGTGATATAGGGGTTGATGCCTAGCTTAGTGAGTTTTTCTATGATTCCTGAGTGGGGAATGGTATCAAAGGCCTTGGCCAGATCAAGGTAGGCTGTATGAACCACCTTGCCTTAATCCACAGCTCTGGTTACTGACTCAAAGAAGCCGACCAGGTTGAGCAGGCATGATCTACCCTTCACAAAACCAAACTGTGTGGGATCCAGAGTTTGGAAATTCCCTATATCCTTGTTTATTAGGTCCATGATGATGTGTTCCATAACTTTGCATATCAGACTCATCAGGCTAATGGGGCGATAGTTCCCGGGGTCTGTAGTCACTCCTCCTTTGTGGAAAGGTATGAGTGTATCAGTGCGCCATTCGGTAGGGACAAAGTGGTGAAGCTGTAATTGAACAGGGCACACAGGTGTGGTGCCAGTTTACTTGTAGTTCATGTAGAACACAGCCAGGGATATTGCCAGGTCCCACAGAAACTGTATTCTTGGCCTTGGACAGTGCTGTTTTAACTAGCAGTAATACTGGGTGCCTGGCAATCAACTGCTATTGTGATTTTTCCTTTGTAGGAGGGAGAGAGGGGTAAAGTTGGCACTTAATCTGTCCACCAGTATATTGGCAATATCTGTTAGCTCAGTATAGGAGGTACCATTGTAAAATAGCTCAGAGCAAATATGGTTATTGCCATGGAGATTCTTTACATAACTATAGAAGGGCTTGTGGTTGTCTTTACTATCTGCTGCAATTCTGTTTTCATAGCTAGCTTTAGAAGATTTGATGAGGGATCTCAACTTCTTGTTTTGGCTGATAAGGGAGTTTTTCCAATCTTGGGACTTCACCTTATTCCGCATTAGTTTCTTCCATTGTAGAATTTGTTTATGGCAGGGGACCATGAGATTGGCTTCCTTTGTTTGGAGTAGAGTGTCTTGGTTCTATTGGGTATGGCAAGATCCATGCAGTTGTGTATGTGTTCGTCAGTGCATTGGTGTATGATTTGGCGGTCATGCAACTATTCTCCATTTGCATGTGTGCTGTGAAGTTAGCCACCTCTGTTTTTAGGAACCCAAAGTTAGCTTTGGAGAAGTTTTTCATGGTGGTTACCTTTGTGGGTGTGGGAGGGATGTGGATTTCCAAGGTGATTAGGTTGTAGTCAGATCTAACCAGGGAGGAGTTGACTATTGGTGTAGAGCAATGGTTGCCCATGTTAGTAAAGACCAGGTCAAGGATGTTGCTACCTCTAGTGGGGGCAAGGAGCATGTATATATATATAAGTGTGTGTGTGTGTATGTGTGTGTGCATGCGCGCAGATATATAAATATATATGGGTCCCTTTAGGTTCATAGGCAGGTGCTAGGCTATGTGGCCCTAGGGCCTATATAAGCGTAGCCAAACGGTACTCTGTCTTTTGCCACCCAAAAATATTATTTTCCTGTGCCCCTGTCAAGCAGAGCCACAGAAGTGATCCCCGGGGTGAATTTCCTATCTGCCATCCAATCATCAATATTTTTCTTGAAGAGTGCTAATGAGGAGCTTTGTTTGATACAGATATGTAGTTTGTTCCAGAGTATGGGAAGTCTCTGGGACAAGAATCTATCCCTCCAGCATGTTTTGTTTATTGTGGCGACAAGGTTTAGGTCCCTAGAGTGTGTAGCTCGGAGGGACTGGGATTTCTTTACGTGACGCATGTCCAACAGCTCTGGGTTTGACATAGCTTTGTATGTTAGGCAGAGATAGTCTTTGAGTAGGAGATATGCGACAGAGTAAAGCTGGAGTTTTTTGAGACTGTCTGCGTAGGGCATCTGTTTGAGGCCAGTAATCCTCTTTGTGAGGTATTTCTGTGCCCATTCCAGTTGTTGATGTCTTGTGAGGTGCATACCAAAAGGGGTGTTGTACTCTATAATGGGTCTAATGAGTGATGAGGAGAGGGGAACAATGACCTCTTTTTTTTGGATGAGAAACGTTTTGTGGTGAGGTGTGCCACGTAGAAGGATTTCCTGACTACTGTGGTGATGTGATTATCAAAGGAGAGACTACTGTTCAGCTGTGTCCCAAGGTCTCATCACACTTTGTGTTAAGTAGACTACCAGCTATGTGGTAGTTCATGGGTACAGAGTTTTTACCAAAATGGATGACAATGCACTTTTTGGCATTGAGTTTGAGGCCATGGCTTTGACACCAGGCATCTGTCTCAGTGAGGCCCTTTTGTAGGATGTCCACATTGTTAGGAGTTTTGATTACGGCTCCTAGTTTGCAGTCATCTGTGAACTTTGTTAGCCAAAGACCTTCTGTGCTAGCCTGTACTTCAGAGAAGTAGATACCAAACAGGAGAGGACCTAGGACTGAACCCTGTGATACTCCACTTGTCACTGGTCTGAAGTTGGATTTAGAGTCTGCTACTTTCACAGTGTGGGTTTGGTCAGTGAGCCAGTTGGCAACCCATCTTGTGACACAGGGATTTATACCTAGTTTAGTGAGTTTATCTATAATTCCAGCATGGGGGATGGTGTTGAAAGCCTTGGCGAGATCTAGATAGGCTGTGTGAACCACCTTACTCTCATCTACAGCTTTGTTGACTGCTTCAAAAAAGTCTATCAGGTTTAGGAGACATGATCTGCCTTTTACAAACCCGAACTGGGTAGAGTCCAGAGTTTGGAGATTACCAATGTCATTGTTTATAAGTTCCATGATGATACATTCCACAGCCTTGAAGACCAGGCTCATCAGGCTAATAGGGCGGTAGTTCCTGGGTTCCATGGTGGCACCCCCTTTGTGGAGTGGGATAACCGTTGCTGTGTGCCATTCAGTGGGTACAAAGCCTGAGGTGAGGCTATGATTGAACATGGTACTTGGGTGGGGTGCCAGTTCATTCTGTAGTTCATGTAGAACGCATCCTGGGATGTTGTCAGGTCCCATGGATGCTGTGTTCTTGGCTTTGGAGAGTGTTTTTTTACCTGTGCAGCCATGATTACAGGAACTTTGCATTCTTCCAGTATAGAGATGGGCCCTTTAGGGAATGAGAGAGGGGTAAAGTTAGCACTGAACATATCTGCCAGGATGTTGGCAATATCAGTTGGTTCTGTATATTTAGTGCCATTGTGCTGTAACTCAGAGCAGATCCGAGTATTGCCATTGAGATTCTTGACATAGCTATAGAATGCTTTGTGGTTGTCTTTAGAATCAGTGGTGATTTTGTTTTCATAACTAGCCTTGGAGGATTTTATGAGTGATTTCAGATTCTTACTGAGGCTTACCACAAAGTTCCTCCAATCATGGGATTTTACTCTTTTTTGCAACAGTTTCTTTCTTCTGTTGTAGAGTTTGTTTTTGGAAGGGGACCACCAGATTGGCTTCCTTTTTTTGGAGGATAGCATCTTGGTTCTGTTAGGGATTGCACGATCCATGCACTCGTGTAAGTGCTTATAAAGTGCAATTGTATAGGATTCAGCAGTCGTACCTCTATTGTCTGTCAGCATGGGTGTCTTGAAGTTTGCCACTTCTGTCTTAAGAAGCGTGAAGTTGGCTTTTGAGAATTTTTTTACGGTGGTTTCGCTAATGGGGGTGGGGGTGGGATGTGGATGTCTACGGTGATTTGCTTGTGGTCGGATCTGACCAATGAGGAATTGACCTCTGGTGTGGAACACCGGTTGCCCATGTTGGTAATGACCAGGTCTAGGATATTGCTGCCCCTGGTGGGGATGTGGATAAGCTGATCCAAGGCGTTGGAATTTATGAATTCCAGAAAATGTTGAGCACAAGGGTTGGTACAGGAGTAGTTTTCCCAGTTAATGGTGGGGTAGTTGAAATCGCCCATTATTAAGGTGTTAGGTTGTACCCTAATATTTTCCAGTATATCAAGAAATGAGGAGTGGGAATCCTGGGGCATGGTGGGGGATCTGTAGCAAGCTACAATTTGGCTTGCGGTCTTGCCCAGAGTTAGGTGCACTTAGATAATCCCGGATGCATTATGCTGAGCTACTAGCTTGGAGGTGTGGATATGCTTAATGAATATGGACATGCCAACGTGTTTAGTGCTTCAGTCCAGTTTAGGTGGCCAAAAGGTGAGGTATGAATTATAGCCTGGTAATGCACGGGTGCTCTCTGGAGCCTTGAACCAGGTCTTTGTCACTGCACAGATGTCAATGTTCTTCATTTTAAGGAGTGTCTCGAGTGAGTGCATTTTGAGGTTTAGACTTCTAGCATTAAGTAGTATTACCCTCAGATTTTGCTTGCTTGTACCTGTTGCGAAGGTGAATTTGTCATTTGAATCTTGCCTAAGAAAGGCACTATAGGGGTGGCAAGAGCCTTAGCCAGTATCCGGAATCCCAAGGGCGACAGGTGCAGGCCATCTCTGGCAAAGCATCGTGGTTTATCGATCATGTCATCCCAGGCAGACAGATACTGGATCCCCTTAGAATGACACTAGAATTTAGCCAATTGTTGAGGTCAATCATTTTGTCTTTGTACTGTGGTATCATTCTGGATGATGGCAGGATGCTACTCATGGCTAGGGTCATACCTGCCTGGGCTACAAGATCGGACTGCTCCTCCAGGTCTCTTTTCATGTAGTTCAGGGAGGTACATCTCAGGTCATTCACAACAACATGGACAATGACAGAGTCATATTTGTACTTGTTGTGGAGTGACCTGAGTGCATGCGTTATGTGGCGGATCCTGGCACCTGACAGGCAGCTGACAGTAACTTTCTCCTTGTTTAGCCTGGTGAGTGTAACATCAGTGTTCCTGACTATAGAGTCACCTTTGACTAGAGTGGTGGGTACGTTGTTATGCCTTATGGGCTGTGGTTGAGTGGCACACTGAGTTTGTGGGCTACGTGTCAATTGAGTTGTGTTGGGGGTGGAGGTTTGCTTGCGTTTCTGCTTTGGAGGTATCTGTTGCTTGGGTAGATTATTTTTGAGAGCCTCTGTGAATGTAGGTGTGTGTTTTGTGTTTCTATGTGTGTGTTTTGGTGGTATAGGTTTTGAGGGACTATGTGATGAGTGTGGTGTGTTGTAAGTGTTTACCTTCTCCTCTTGACTGTCTAGTCCAGTCTTGGGTGAAGAGAGCTTTGCTTTCATTTTGGCAATATAAGTGCATCTCTCACAGGTTGTAGTGTTGGGTGGTAGGAGAGGGTTATCTGTGTACATGAGACAAATGCTGCATTGCCCCAAGTTGCCCAGATTCATCAGGTAGACAGTAGAATATACCAGAAGCTGACCCTTAGACATGCCTGGATATGTGCTTATTTATTAAGTGCTAAAAACTATTTTCTTCTAGACAAGTGAAGAAAGTTGAGTGCTGTAGTAATTTGTAGCTTATTTAGTGCTTACAATGTGTTCTGAACAAGTGCTGAGCTCAAAGAAACAGATTTGAGTGCTAAAACTAGAAAACTGGCTAGTTCTAAGAAACAAAATTAAGCTAGAAAGCTTCCCTCCAACACAGAAAGGCTTGGGGGCTCAGAAGCTTACAAACAGTCCTGGATACAGCAAATCTGTATCTGGACTAGACAATTTACAGGAAAGGCAGGAAACAAGCTTAGAATTTTTTTTTGTAAAGTGGAAAGGGGAAAGGAGTAGCAGAAGCTAACTGGGTTGGCCTTCTCAAATGTTCTCCCTGGATTAGGTAATATGAGGTAATGACACTAGACTGGGAGGAGTGTCCCAGATCAAATTTACAGTAGTGGCGGGCAACTGCAAAGCCACCAAGTGTAAAATCAGAACAAACAAACCCAACCAGATGCTTATAATAGTAGAAAATTTCTAGTTAATACCTCACACACAGTGAAAGTAGCTAGCAAAGTATATGCAGACAATAAAAGTGCTATAAATAACTCAGAAATAAGCAAAAAACAGGATACTTAATGTTATATACCACAGATTAGTTGGCTCAGGGCCCTTCCTCCGATTATTTTGATCATTCAGTCTTCATATTCCAGGACTTGGCACTGTGACTCCCTACATTTTAAATGGTCACCCTCAAAGGCAGTTTGGAATAGACAGCCGAAAGAAATTAGGGATGCTACAGCTCTCAAACCATGTAAAGAATTGCTAACAGCATACATAATGAAAGCAGTGAGTGTTACTGCTCTGATCAGATTTGATAAAATAAGTGCAGTGACCTAAGTTTTATTAATTTCATTCCTGATATATAATTATCCTGTAGGCGTGTGTGTGTATGTCAAAATATCGAAAATCAAAATATTGAAAATGGAATTTGTCCCTTCTGCACTGTTGTGCGATCTTAGAGTTGGTACCTAATTAACAGGGGGTGTGGGGGGCACAACCCCTCACAAGGACAGTTTGCCCCCTCCATTACAAATGTTTTCACTATTTTGAGTTTAATATAGTATGCTTTTCAGTCATAAATAAAAGACATAGGGAACTTGCAGACTTTGGATCCAACCCAGTTTGGCTTTGTCAAAGGCAGATCATGCCTTTTAAACTTGGTTGACTTTTTCGAAACAGTCACCAAGGCCATTGATGAGGGAAAGGCAGTCCATACAGCCTACCTCGACCTGGCAAAGGCTTTCGACACAATACCCCACTCAGGTATCATCGAAAAACTCATCAGCTTGAATGTAAACCCATACATCACAAGATGGGTTGCAAACTGGCTAAGTGACAGAACCCACAGGGTCAGAGTTGCTGGAGCCATGTCAGACTCGAAGCCTGTCACAAGTGGTGTACCACAGGGCTCAGTCCTGGGTCCACTCTTGTTCGGCATCTACTTTTCTGAAGTACAAGCAAACACAGGAGGGTTATGGCTGACAAAGTTTGCAGATGACTACAAACTGGGCGCCATAGTCGAAAACACTTCTGACACAGATATCCTTCAGAAGGGCCTCACAGAAATGGATAACTGGTGCCAGAGCCATGGCCTAAAGTTAAACGCCAAGAAATGCATAGTCATACCCTTCGGGAAAAACAAGGTTACCCCTAGCTACCATATAGGTGGCAATCCACTGAGCACAGAAGAAGTCATCAGGGACCTGGGGACCCAGGTTGACACTAGCCTTTCGTTTGACACTCGTGTTGTTAAAGTAGTCAGGAAAACCTTCTACATTGCCCACCTGATCATGAAGGGATTCACATCTAGATCAAGGGAGGTCATCGTCCCCCTGTACTCATCACTCATTAGACCTATGATTGAGTACAATGCCCCATTCGGAATGCATCTGTCCCGACACCTGCAGCAGCTGGAAAGGCCCCAAAAGTTCCTCACCAAGAGTATAAAGGGTCTCAAAAATATGTCTTATGCTGCCCGACTGAAAGAACTCCAGCTCTATTCAGTCTCATATCGCTTGCTCAGAGGTGACCTGTGCCTGACATATAAGGCCATGTCAAACCCAGATTTGATGAATATGCTTCACCTCAAAAAATCTAGATCCCTCAGAACCACAAGGGCGGGAGACTTAAACCTTGACACGGTTATTAATAGGACGTGCTGGAGGGACAGATTCATCACCCAGAGACTCCCTATGCTGTGGAACAAAATCCCGGTACATGTGAGGCAGAGCACCTCGCTGGCCTTGTTCAAGAGGAATCTTGACCAATGGATGGGAGATCGCAGATATACCCCAGGGATTACTTCAGTGTCACTGCTTGACAGAGGCACAGCAAAATAATAGGCATAGTTTTATTCAAACTAAAGGGGTGGCGAAAGCCACATATCTATTATATATATATATATATATATATATATATATATCTCCATTCTCAACCCCTTTTCCCATTTTGCACATGGGGTCAGGTGGTCACTTCCTCAGTGACAGTTATCTCATGCCAGGGTTTACACTGCTGGGTGGCTAGCCGTGTAAATATATATATATATATATATATATATATATATATATATATATACACACATACATATATGCACACACATACATACATACACACACGCCTACAGGATAATTATATATCAGGAATGAAATTAATAAAACTTAGGTCACCACACTTATTTTATCCAATCTGATCAGAGCAGTGACACTCGCTGCTTTCATTATGTAGCTGTTAGCAATTCCTTACATGGTTTGAGAGGTGTAGCATCCCTAATTTCTTTCGGCTGTCTATTCCAAACTGCCTTTGTGGGTGACCATTTAAAATGTAGGGAGTCACAATGCCAAGTCCTGGAATATAAACACTGAATGATCAAAAATGAAGTCCAAGATTGCTATTTCTTGGGATATTCCTTTTTATCCAAGATATGACAACCTTCGTGTTGGTATATACAAGTTCTTTTAGATAATTTTCTATTGTGTTGATGTATGAAAATTGGTGCTGAAGTTTAAAAGTCAGTGAATTGTTCTCCGTCAACCAGTTGGCCTTTTCTCAGAGTTTGATAATGATGTTCACTATTAGCGCTTAGATGAACAAATCTCTAACTTTTCGTTTTTTTAACACAGAATGTGTATATTTTGATTGGAGTAAAGCTGTCAATGCCAAACCATTCTATAGCCTAGGGCAAAAACCTCCTTACTGAATATTTACAATACTAAAGGGTGTATTTCTAGCAAAATACCACTGTTAATTAAAATAGCCCACCACTGACACTTATGCTGTAAAGATGATGTATAGTAACTTGATTTATTTCAGCATTTGATGCATCAGGTTTTCTGCTGTGGCTGGCCAGCTCCTTAGTTTCTTGTAGCAATGTTTTATTTTTCACTTGTTGATCCACGGCACTAGCACTGTGATGTCAGTTTTTTGGGGGTTAATAATGTCATCTGGCACTTTTAAAGTGTTTTCACTGTTGACTTCAATTTACAGCAATTTTAGTCTGAAGTTACACAGAGTCTGTGTTGCTGGGTTCCTGATGGAGTAATTTGTGCACGGACAGCTTGACACCTTAAGTATTTTTATCAATGTCCTCAAGTGTGTGTGTTTAAATGGACAGAAAAATTGCTCTTCTTCTAAGAGCACAGTTAGTACAAAAGCAGTAGATATCAACCTACTTTCTTATTTGTTTTTTTGTAACATTATGTATTTTAAGCAAACGCATCTTAGTTGACAAATAGGATGAGGTAAACATTTTGCAAATCAAGACATTACAGTTGTATACATTGTAAAAAGAGATGTCAAAATTGTTTCATTTGGTTTGGTTTCTCATTGAATATTGTACGAGCAGTCTCTTGCTTAATTATTGTTATCATCATCATCGTCATTATTTGCAACACCTGCTGCTGCTGGTAGTTCTCTTTAGCTTTCTGCATACTCAACAGCATTGTCAAGAGACGCATCTTTGCCGAAACATTCTTTAGAGGAGCTGATATTTATTCAAATTCTTGTCCTAAAGTAATTTATTCTTTGTACTATTTTACACATTTCAAGTACTAAGAAGTACAGATCACTTGAAGATGCAAACGCCCTGCTGTGATATTAAACTGCTTTTCACCGGCCTTTGGGTAATGGCAACTCTTCAGTGGCATTATTTAGCATTGCATAGACATGGCTTGTTGCTAACAGATGCATAAAAGTATCAGCCTTGCACACTGTGTGTGGAAAACACAAGTCTTTTTTTTACATTTCTTCTGGATTTGTGGTGGTCTGCTAGTTTCATTTGACTTTATTCCAGGTCAGCTTTCAAAATGAACTCAATGACATAGCAACTTTAATTCCCCAAATGCAATACTGCAACAGAGTGAACAATTATGGCTTATCCATGTTTGCACTTTGTAGTGCCTGGTGCCTTTGGTTTTGGTAATGCACGAGCAATGGTCTTAAATTTAGGAATGCAAGTCAGGAAACCATTGTGTCACTTGCCCCCCCCCCCCCCCCCCCCAAGGGGTGCCAGAAGATGCTGAAGGCTGGGGTGGCTGATGGCAAAAGGGACTGTTCATCATCTATAAGGTCAGTTTCCTTAGCTTTCTACTGCCATAACAGAATCACATCTGTGACACAAGATGTATATAGTGTAAATATGCATTACATTTGGACTTCCTGCATAGAAATGTACAAATGAAGCTAATGTACCTGCATGGTACGTGATCCAGAAACCATATATTCCAAAGTTAGAGAGTAAAGTGTAGTAGTACTGTGACACACTTAACCCTACTCGACAGTGCTGTGACACACTTACCGCTACCAAACAGTGCTGTGACAAACGTAAATCTGCCACACAGTGCTGTGACACAAGTACCCCTACCACACAGAGAGAAACCACCACAGAAGAGTGGTGCTAACCTGCTAAACACAACTCATACTGTTAAAAACTTCAGTCAGACTTCAGAAAAATAGTCAAAATGAAGTGTTTAACAGCTTCCCATGGCTGTTTTGTGGTGTCCACTGATTGCTCTTAGTGCCCTAGTGTGTGACTAGAGCTTAACAGTAATAAGAGATACTTAATATTAAAGCTTGTTGAGCACATCTCTGATGTCAGATGTGGCAGGATGGGGTGGTGCCTTTATTTAATTCTTTTCTCCTCATTTATTATGGTGTAATCTTAGTAGTTTAGGATGCATTGAACAATGCAAGAAAATATGAAGAGTTCGAGAAAGTATGGAAAAACAAAAAAAAAGTTATTTGAATGGTGTCACAAGACCATAATGGGGGCATCTAGGTGGATAGCAGACAGTGGGGAGCCCATTGAGACCTTTTCCTAGGTTTAATTTTACCAAAGGTCAGAGTTAAAATATTCAGTACTGCCGGGGACTGCCCCATTCAAGTACATCACACAGCTTATCAACAAGGTTTGTTACCTTCCATAAAACATTTTATAACACTAATATCTGGATATGAAAAACATGCAAGATGCTTGGCTTTGCCAGATTTCTGGTATACAACAATCCTTTTGACAGTATCTTTATTACTACATATCATATACCTGGTTGCACAATAGTTTTAAACATGTCCTTGCAGACATCAGTGGTTTCATCCCTGATTAACGGTGCACTGTAGAAGTGATGCCTCTGCAAACCATTGAGTGTATTATGACTGACCTCAAAAACTGCAATACCAAGACCCATATTGAATTGACCACTAACAGTTTGGCTTTGTGAAGAGTACATCTTGTCTATTTAACCTGGTATAAACTTCTTCAGAAGGGTTAAAGAGGCTGTAGATGGTGGCCATGCAGTGCATGTGGTGTATTTTGACCTGGTGAAGGACATCATCACCACCACCACCCCATGCTGGCAGCATGCAAAAGCTAATTGCTTTAAAAATCAAATGCCATATGTGGTAAGCTAGATAACAAACTGGCTTAAAGGCAGAGCACACACAGTGCAATTTGCAGGTGTTCATTAGTAAGTAGGAATGTGACCAGTGGTATCCCTCAGGACTCAGTGCTGGAACATCTCGTTTTTGGTATTTACTTATCTGATCTCCAAGTGGGAGCCAAGACCTCCGGCTAACAAAGTTTGCAGATGGCTGCAAACTGGAGGTTGCTGTTAACTCACAGTATAACACCCTAACTATTCGGAATGAACTGTCCCTAGTAATCCCGTGGTGTAATAAAGAATGAGCTCACACTAAATACAGAAAGTATAGTATTACTTTTCGCAGACAACCCTTCCCCTCAACATACTGTACAGCCAACACACATCAACAAAATGAAAAGTCTGTCAGGGTCCTAGATATGTGGGGTGATAGTGCCCTCTCGTTTCACCATCATGTGACAACTGTTGTCAGGAAATCATTTTATTTAGCCCACCCTACTGCCAAAGGAATATCCTCATGGTTGAATGGGGTAATCACTCCCTTAGACTCAACACTGATGAAGACAATTATTGAGTACAATACCCCCTTTGGGTGTACCTCATTAATAATATCAAACAATTAGCAAGACCCTAAAGGTTCCTAACCATAATGGTGACAGCCCTAAAGTCCTTGAGCTATGAAGATATACTGGAAACTATATCCCTTTAATGAGTGTTTTAGAGAGTTTTGAGACGAGATCTGTCTTACTTGTTGCACCATTAGAGACCCAGTTTTCCTGGACCTCCTGTATCTTCACAAGTCCAGTCTTTCCATGAATACATGGGCCAGGGACCTAAATCTTCACCAACAGAAAGGCTAATTATGGAACTGATAAAAAGGGATATAAGTGACCTACAGACTCTCAATACAACCTGGTTCATATTTGTTACAGGCAGGTACTACCTACTTAACCTGGCTAACTTCTTTGAAAATGTTACTGAAGCAATGGACAAAGGCAAAGCAGTACACAGTACCTGTCCGAACCTTGCAAAGGGATTCATCATCATGCCACATTTACGCATCCTATTTAAACTCTCCCAGCTAAATGATAACTCTTATGTTTCTGAATGGATAGCAAACTGGCTCACGAACTGAAGACAGGAAATCAGGGTGGATGGCCATAACTTCTCCAAAACACCTGTTATTAGTGGAGTTGCCCAGGGTTTCTGCCATTTACTTCTTGGAGGTCAAAGCTAATATTAGGGGGTTGCAGCCAACCAAATTTATAGATGACTGCAAACTTGGTGCCATTATAAACTCCCCAGAAGAGTCTAAAACAAACAGATGGTGCCAAAACCATGGAATAAACTAAATGCCAAGAAAAGTACAATGAATTCCATTGGCAAGCATTACTCCATTTGTAACTCACATTGACACCCCCTCCCCCAAAAAACTGATCTGTTAATTAGAGATTGGTCAACATATATTAACAATGAACTGCTCTTTGATCACCATATATCCACGATTACAAGGTAGTAATTTTTCATTGCACGGCTTATATCAAATGGCATGGCATCCAGATCCAGAGATGTCCTTGTTCCTCTTACTCAGCACTTATTAGGCCAATCATTGAGTATAACACCCCTATTGATATGTACCTGTCCAAACACTTGTCATAGCTGGAACAACTGTAATGCTTTGTCACTGAAAAAAATTAAGGGTCTAAATCATAAAAACAACACAGATCATCTCAAAGACTTGTCTCTCTTCTCGGTATCATAAGATTACTGAATGGCAGCCTGCACCTCATGTATAGAGCCTCAACAGAGTCTGTTCTGTTAATCATATCACATTTAGAAGTCCAGTGGTATCAGAAACACCCACTCAGGGGATCTCTATCTCGGTTTCAAGATTGCCAGGTATGCACCAGAGAAGACCACTTTTATGGAACCAGCTTCCCCTCCATGTGAAGCAGAGTACTTCTCTTACTCTTACTATGTTCAGCCTGGACAAATGGAGGAGCATCTTCAAAGTCACCCTTGGATTAATACCAATGGCTCATGAATAGACAGAACATTTAAGTACCCACCATATACTTGTGCAGCCAAGTCTTTGTTGATTCATAATTGTGACCCATTTATGGATATTCATATTACAAAATGTAATGGCTAAATTACTGTGAGAATGCAGGGCTAGGCTTCTTAAGATCCTCACAGATCAAAAGCCTGGTAAGTACCTGTGAACCAAAGAACCTTGGGTAAATCTCTGAAGGTGGTCAGGTTTATGAACCAAAGAACCTTGGGTAAATCTTTGAAGGTGGTCAGGTTTATGAGTGTTTTAGGCTGGTTCTAATAGTCAACCACTACCCGATGATCAGATTGAATTACAGAGAGGGAAGTTATGGGAGCACAACATAATGGTGTTATGTTTGTAACAATCAGTTCTAATGTATTTGATCCTCTAAAAGGTGAGCAGGTGAGTATATGAGCTGATCTACTTAGTTTGAATCTCAGGAAACTCTGAGCATGTTTATTTGTGACAGAGTAAATGTTCAAGTTAAAGGATGGATAACTGAAATCTCTAACTATAACAATGTTTGGTTCAACTGAAAGGGACTCCAGCTAAGGTATGTGTCATGGTACATGGATGGCATAGAGCAGGTTCTACAGTTGTCCATAAAGCGGTAAGTGGATTTATTTGTAGTTACTAGATTGTGAATGTTTTGTGGTCATTATCTAGTTGTGTAACTGTAGACAGGAAGGAGTCATATAGGTATATGGACACATCACCACTGGTCACAGGGGTGTTTTCTGTAGAGGATCTGAATATATGATCAACACTGACTCCTGTGTGTTATCTCTGCATTGGAAATAAATTTCAGTAATAACAGAGATGTTTGTATTTTCTAGGGTTAGAAAAGCTTCTAAGGAAGGCATTTTTTATTTAGACTTTTAGTACTGAGCAGTGTTACCCTTATACTGAACAGAGTTATCCTTACACTATCCTAGTCTAATTTGGCTAAGTTAGTGGATAGCATAGGTTTACACTGCCTAAAAAAGCATTATTGAGGTAGAGAAAGATCAGGCCAATATACAAAAGCCTTGAGGTGAAAGGTGCAATCCATCACAGGTAAAGCAGAAAGGACAGTCAATCAACTCTCTTCTAGCCCTACACATACTGCATCCCCCTTAATAACACTAGCAGCTGTGCCAGTCACTGAAGTAGATCATCTTTTGTTTACACTGAGGCATTATTCTTGATGACGGTAGGATGCTTCTCAAGACTGGCTCCATACTGACCTTGGATACATCTCCTGAGAGGTCTATTATGTCTACCTTCATATCAGCCAGGGATGTCTCTCTCATGCCATGTATACCCACGTCATCACAGCCCATGTTCTTGGTGTATCTGCGGCATACCTCTCAACTGTCCAGATTTTTGCCTCATATTATGATCTGTTCCTCATAAAATTTGTGTTTATTTTCTGGCAAATCACTGGGATGATCTGAGGATCGAAGTTACTACATAAAAAGCATTTGAGCTGCATACTTCAAATCTTTCATAAGATGTATGTTAAAACAAACCCTGTTACTCTAGGAATGTTCTAAGTCTACAAGAGCAACATTTAAAATATGTCCCTATTTGTCTGGATTTCTTGCACTAAGAGGTTGAGAGGTAGATTTTGTAGTGAGCAGACTTCAGAGCCCTATACACTTGCCATAGCGTGGCCCATGAGAAGGAGCTCACAATCACTATCTTAACCTGGCCTGGTAAGTGGAGAGTGTGAGAGTGAGAGAAAGAGAAAGAGTGTGTGCGAGAGAGAGAGAGAGAGTGTGATAGAGAGAGTGTGAGAGTGTGATAGAGTGAGAGAGAGTGAGAGAGAGACAGAGAGAGAGTGAGTGTGAGAGTGTGATAGAGTGTGTGAGAGTGAGAGAGAGAGAGAGAGAGAGTGTGAGAGTGTGAGAGAGAGAGAGTGTGTGTGAGAGAGTGAGAGAGAGAGAGAGAGAGAGAGTGAGTGTGAGAGTGAGAGTGAGAGAGAGTGAGAGAGAGTGAGAGAGTGTGTGAGAGAGTGTGTGAGAGAGAGAGAGAGAGAGAGAGCGAGCGTGTGTGTGTGTGTGTGTGTGTGTGTGTGTGTGTGTGTGTGTGTGTGTGTGTGTGTGTGTGTGTGTGTGTGTGTGTCACTGTGACTAGGATATTTCTGTTTGTTTTGGTGGCTGATGGTGCCTTGTGTGTTCAGATGGGTAACGACAACTCTTCAGCCAAGTACAGTTTATGGGAAATGGTAATAAAGGTATAGTATGTGGAGTTTCATTACACTGCTGAGGAGGGCTTTTGACAGAAAGGAATTTGAGGCTTGGGAAGAGACTTCCTAAGTACTTCATCATAAGAAGGCTCAGGTGCAAGGCGAGTATGGGCACCAATAACCTCCTGGATGCTATGTGTATGTTTAGCTGAGAGGCTAGCCTCAATCTTTTGTTGGTATTTGCACCCCTCACACGTAGATTATACTGATGATAGAAGTAAATGGTTGCCAATGGGCATTAAACAGTTATATCACTCCCTTAAGGAAAGTAATGCTAACAGGCTGGAAGCACAGGGTGAGAAAGTGGTCAGCAGATCCATGATCTCAAAGTTAGATGAATTGATGGTGTCTGGTGTGTGACTGACTAAGAGATTTAAATATATTAGGCTAATTTAGCACCTAGCAGAAGGGCTGCAGTATATGGAAAGTAGTGGATAAATGTAGGTTGTACTTTAGTCACTCCATATATCAGCAAAACCCTATTTGGTACTGGTTACTTATTTAAGGGCAGGCTGCAGTACTGGGAGGAGAGGGCTAGGGGCATTTTGCACAATTAAGTGGTCTTTAGCTTAGCTGGGTGGTTATGGTTGCAACTAGGTGCAGCACCTTGCCCTATAAAAACAATGAGGTGCTAATTTGGCAAAAGAGCAACCTGTGTTAGAATTTATGGTACTGTGCATAGGGAATAAATAGGAATACTAATGTTATAGTCTCAGATCAGTTTCAGGGACTTTTATGTCTGGAATGCATTGTGTTCATAGGTAGGTACTGGGCTATTGGTCCAAGGGCATAAGTAAGCCTAGCCAACAAGGTTCCCTGGCTTACGCCACCCAAGAAAGTTAATTTCCTGTACCCCTGTCGAGCAGAGCCACAGAAATGATCCCCAGGGTGTATTTCCTATTTACCATTCACTCATCAATATTTTTCTTGAAGAGTGCTAATGAGGAACCTTGCTTGACATAGATGGGTAGCTTGTTCCAGAGTATTGAAAATCTCTGGGACAGGAATCTATCCTTCCAGCATGTCCTGTTTATTGTGGTGACAAGGTTTAGGTCCCTAGAGCGTGTAGCTTGGAGGGATTGGGATTTCTTTAGGGGTAGTAAGTCCAACAGTTCTGGTTTTAACATAGCTTTATATGTCAGGCAGAGATCTTCTCAGAGTAGGATATATGCTACAGAGTAAAGCTAGAGTTTTTTGAGATGGTCAGTGTAGGGCACATCTGTTTGAGACCAGTAATCCTCTTTATGAGGTATTTCTGTGGCCTTTCCAGCTGCTGCAGATGTCTTGTGAGCTACATTCCAAAAGGGGCATTGTACACTATAATGGGTCTAATGAGTGACGAGTAGAAAGGAACAATGACCTGTTTTCCTGGATGAGAACCCTTTTGTGATTAGGTGTGCCACATAGAAAGATTTCCTGACTACTGTGGCAATGTGCTTATCAAAGGGGAGACTACTGTCCACCTGGGTCCCAAGGTCTCATCACACATTCTGCATTAAGTAGACTGCCATTTATGTGGTAGTTCATGGGTATAGAGTTTTTACCACAGGGGATGACAATGCACTTTTTGGCATTGAGCTTGAGGCCATGCCTCTGACACCAGGCATCTGTCTCAGTGAGGCCCTTCTGTAGGATGTACACATCGTTTGGGGACTCTACTATGGCTACTAGTTTGCAGTCATCTGCAAACTTCGTTAGCCAGAGGCCTTCTGTGTTAGCCTGTACTTCAGAGAAGTAGATACCAAACAGGAGAGGTCCCAGGACTGAACCCTGTTTTACTCCAGTTGTCACGGGTTTGAAGTCAGATTTGTAGTCTGCAACTTTTACAGTGTGTGTTCTGTCAGTGAGCCAGTTGGCAACCCATCTTGTGACGTAGGGATTTATACCTAGTTTAGTGAGTTTAGCTATAATTCCAGAATGGGGGATAGTGTCAAAAGCCTTGGCGAGGTCAAGATAGGCTGTGTGAACCACCTTACCCTCGTCTATGGCTTTGGTGACTGCCTCAAATAAGTCAATCAGGTTCAGAAGGCATGATCTGCCTTTCACAAACCCGAACTGGGTGGGGTCCAGAGTATGAGGTTACCAGACACTTAACAATTTACAGCTAACCAAATCAACAGCAATGGCATGCAAATCAGAGAAATGAAAAGCAGACAAAAACATTTCTGGCCAATCATAGAAAAACTTTTAAAGGTCATGACTAGTTAAATATCCAGAATAGCAATAATTCTATCTTCTTTTTTTACAATATGATGGCTACAGCTAAGTTCTAGGCCAATTCTGCTATGTCAAAATCAGCAACAGCAGTAAAATTAAATACGAAAAAACAGATTACTTTGTTGTAATAGCAGTAAATAATTAAAATAGTCACTTTTCTGATACAGTAAAGATGTGTCTGAATGAAATCTGTTTGAAATTAGTCGCAGACTGGTAGTTTAGCATGGCTCGCATCTCAGAGTACCCCCAGATAAATAGATAGCAATGCCACCCTCATCACAATAATGTAAACCAGGCAAGAAAAATCAAGTAGCCAGCCACAGAACATCATATAACAATGGCAGCAGTAGTTAAACAATGAGAACAGCAATAGTACTTCTCTCACATGAGAACTACCACAGCTTAGTACTTAAATGGCCCCAAAACACTAGGCCTGTTAAGCTGTTTACTTGAAGAAACAAATGAATATCCCACTTGACTTTTCTCAGTCAGTTCATAAGTCATTAACACTATATGCAGCAGTTCATAAGTCATTAACACTATATGCAGCAGTTCATAAGTCATTAACACTATATGCAGCAGTTCATAAGTCATTAACACTATATGCAGCAGTTCATAAGTCATTAACACTATATGCAGCATTTTAGAATTTAAGTTTAGAGTCTACTGAGGTAACTCCAGCAAAATAGACTTTGTCCCTTGCAGACCTTCCATCAAAAGAGTGGAAATTAAAAGGCAGGCCATAAACAAAATCTCCTTAACTTGCCTTAAACTGCATCCACCGTGGGCCGATAAACTTCAGGAAATAAATCCTTGTGAAGAGTCTCTGCTATTACTCACACAATCTCTTACAGAGGGACCAAGTTCTTGTCTTTTAGCCTTCCTGATTCCATCCTTTAGTAGAAGGTTAATAGGCAATTATTCGCATTTATAGAATTAATTCCTAGACCTCTGTGAGAACTGTGCAGAGAAAAGGCACAAAGTCACGTATCTCATTCTACACACACAAGATATGTATGTGTGATATATATATATATATATATATATACATACGCAAACACAATATATATATATATATATATATATATATATATATATATATATACATACACACACACACACACACACACGTGTCTACATGCATATGTATACATATACACGTGTATGTATTCACTTCCACACACTTTTGCAATGTTTTGCAAAATATTTTCGACAACAAAATCTCAGTAGGGCTATGAAGTGGCTTCGTAAAAAATACTGGCAGCAGCATTTGGAGCATTTAAAAAATGTGCCACTTATACAATATACACTGTTCTGTTCTACTTGTTATCTGAAAGATACAAGAGTAACATTGTTTATTTAAACAAGTAGATAGATAAACAGGACCAGTTACAAGAATGGCATTAGTCATGTTCTCCTGTTTTTCCATCTCAACACAAAAGGTGTTATAAGACCTACTGATGGCTTATTCAGTTGTCTTTAAGATTTGACTGTTAACCTTCTCTTTTGCACCTTCTGTGAACTTCCGTCCTTTAAATGCAAACTGCATACACAACTCCTGAGCTCATAATGCAACTGGAACCCATCTGTCAGCAGCGAAAGCAGCAATATGTTTAGTTAAATAAGTGATGAAGGAACACAGAAATAACAGACTACTGACCAACACCAAACAATAAAATATTACAACTGATATCAACACACACGTGCACCATGGCTGGATTAGCAATAAAGCATATATAGGACTCGATACAGAGGCCCTTAATCACCGACTGTTTACAAAGAATGTATTCTTCCAATGACTTGGTCATGCTGTCTTCACACCTATTAAAGGTGTTCATAGGTTTCTGTCAGAAGGTATTTGCATTCAACATGGTCAGAGAAGATGGCACACACAGTGTTGTGGGTGTTGGCAGATTGGCTCTTGGCTAATGTTATGGCTGAGAGGCCATGTCAGTATAAAGTTAGTGCTGATCTAGGCATGCAAGCATTCAAAGATGCCAACAGAAAACAGAATTATGGCCTAAGTTTGTCCAAGTGTTCTCCCTCCCCCTCTCTATTTATTGGCTGTTGATAATAAGCACACAAGTATCATTTTACAAATTCTCTCCCCTTTAACTACTAACCAGGCTAAAAGACCTATGATAAAATTGTTTAATACTGAGTGCACTGATACTGCTTACACTGATTTTAGTATTAAATTAGTTTTTTTTTTCTTTTCTCACTATAACTAGTTTACTGGATCTTACTGGTAACAGAAGGTGCTTTCCAGGCTAGTTGCTTAGTACTGAAATTTAAACTCAGTAGCAAGTCCACCCAGACCAAACATTATTCTAAACTGAACTCTAAGCAAGTATAGTTTACCCCACCCATATCATGGTCCAGCACTTACCAACAATTGCTCTAGCCTGTCTGATTCAGATGTGTATCGTGAGACAGTATAAGAACTAACTCACGCTGTCTAAAGATCTATAACACAGATTGTGAGAGATGTACATTTAAAATATCCTTGGAGGCAAAAATCTCACACACACAGTAAACTCTGACACCAAATCGTCAGCTATACATCACTCCTTTCCTGTACTGCCATCAAAGTACACATAATCCATCATACAATGAGATTCTAAAGATTAACTTGTGTAAACCTCAAAGACCTCCAAAACTCAACACCGGCACAAAGCACACACAGCATATTAAGGCTACTTTCTTACATAGCACAAGGAGTCCCAAAGTCACAGATGCTGAGCCCATAAGGCAAGCATCGGCCCAAACAAACATTCTTGTTATAGGCGACGCCACTGTAAAACCTACAGATGTGCCTCTTACCAGGATGAGTAAACCCAGGATGATAAATCCCTATGTCACAAGATGGGTTGCCAACTGGCTTACGGACAGAACCCACATGGTGAGAGTTGCGGGAGCTAAATCAGACTTTAAACCGGTTACAAGTGGAGTTCCCCAGGTCTCAGTCCTAGGACTCCTCCTGTTCAGCATATACTTTTCAGAGGTACAGGCAAGCACAGGAGGACTATGGCTGACCAAGTTCGCAGACGACTGCAAACTAGGGGCTATAAGTGACTCTCCGGCTGACACAGACATCCTACAAAAGGGTTTCACTGAGACGGATACCTGGTGTCAAAATCATGGTCTCAAGCTAAATGCCAAAAAGTGCACAGTCATCCCATTTGGAAAACACAAAGTACCCACAAACTACCACATAGGTGGTAGTTCCCTAAATACAGAAGTCGTAATAAGGGAACTGGGGACCCAAGTAGATAGTAATCTCACCTTTGATAATCACATTGCCAAAGTGGTTAGAAAATCCTTCTACGTGGCCCACCTAATCACAAAAGGGTTTGCATTCAGATCAAGAGGTCATTGTGCCCCTCTACTCATCACTTATCAGACCAATCATAGAGTACAATGCCCCATTTGGGATGTACCTTACAAGACACCTGCAGCAGCTGGAAAGACCACAGAAGTATCTCACCAAAAGGATCACTGGCCTCAAACAGATGCCCTATGCAGCTTGACTGAAGAAACTTCAGCTGTACTCGGTTGCTTACCACCTACTCAGAGGTGATCTCTGCCTGACATACAAGGCCATGTCCAACCCAGAATTGATGGACATGCTGCACCTAAAGAAAGCCTTATCCCCCCGAGCCACATGCTCTAGGGATCTAAACCTCACCACAATAAATAGCATGTGCTGGAGGGATAGATTCCTGTTCCAGAGACTTCCCATGCTTTGGAACAAGATTCCAATCTACATTAGGCAGAGCTCCTTGCTAACACTCTTCAAAAGAAACCTTGACGAGGGGATGGGAAAAAGAAAGTTTACCCCGGGGATCACTTCAGTGGCTGTGCTGGACAGAGGCACAGGGAACTAATCTAAGGGGGTGGCAAAAGCCAACACATTCTGGCTAGGCTTATAAATGCCTTCAGGCAGATAGCCTAGTACCTACCTATGAACCTGTGAGCAAGGGAACCATAATGGTTACTTGTGTGTCTGGTGCCAGGAGCTGTCAGATCACGCATGCACTCAAGTCCTTGAACAACAAGTACCAGTATAACTCCATCATTGCTCATGCTGGTAACAATGACTTGAGGTGTACCTTTCCCTGGACTATATGAAGAGAGATAAGATGGAGCTCTCAGACTGGTTGTCCAAGGTAGGTATGAGCTTCGCTATGAGCAGCATTTTATCTTCTCTAAGGGTGACGGCGCAATATGAGCAAAAGGAATTTTCTGCAATAATCGGCTTAGTTTTTGGTGTCATTCAAAGGGAGTCCAATATTTGTCAGCCTGGGATGACATGACAGACGGATAATGCTGCTTTGCCAGGGATGGCCTGCATCTGTCCCATCTAGGGTTTTGATTATTGGCAAAGACAGTGTCCGCCCCATAGTGCCTTTTTTAGGCAATGCCAACCTGATAAACCTATCAATGTAACGAAACAAGCAAAGGAAAATGTGAAGGTGTTACTGATGAATGCTAGGAGCCAGAACAAGAAATTGCACTCTGTACAAGCCCTTCTTACCATGGAAGAAACTGATGTCTGTGTAGTGAGGAAGACATGGTTTAAAATAGCTGAGCACCCTCCAGCTGTGCAGGGCTATAACACCTTCTACATGTTTAGACCAGCAACTGCTCAGGAGAGGGAAACTAAGTGGAGGTGTCTCAATCTACATCCAAAAGAGACACATATCAAGGCTGGTAAAGAAACATTCTGTACTAGAAATTCTTCATGTCCTTATAACCATCAGAAAGGTCCCATACCACATATCAGCTAGCTACAGAAATCCTATTATGGCAAAAGAAAGGCACAAAGCCTATCTACAGGAACTAAATCCACTCAATATTAAACCCAGTACAATATTCCTAGGTGATATAAACTAGACAACTATAGACTGGGAAACCTACACTACCAATAGTGCACAAGAACAGATATTCTTGGACTTTGTCAATACAAATGCCCTTGAACAATTAGAGTACCCACTAAGGGGTATAACATCTTGGATCTTGTCCTTATTAATATGAGACCATCTTGCACTGCCCTTGTGTATCTTTGTCACTTGTTAGGTCTGACCATAAGGTAGTCTCCGAAATTAAACTGAAAGCGGAGATCAAGGTACCTTTAGAAATGTATTTAAGACAGGCCACCTACTCCCAAGTGATACACTGGCAAGCTTAAAACCTCCACCAAACCTATTTAACTAGACTGAATATGCAGAAATGTAGGTGGCCACGGTGGTGCAGCTGTTAGCATTGCCGCCTCACAGCAAGAGGTTCTCTAGTTCGATCCTTGGCTGGGGTGCCTTCTGTGCAGAGTCTGCATGTCCTCTCTGTGGTCACGTGGGTTTCCTCCGGGTGCTTCGGTTTCCTCCCACATCCCAATGACATGCTGTAGGTGGACTGGACACTCTAAATTAGCCCTAGGTGTAAGTGCGTGCATATGTGTGCCTTCTGTGGAAGGTTGGGCGCCTAGCTGGCAACTTGACACCATAAAACTCCACTGCCAATCATGAGCGGACAGGTGATCCGCTGTGGCGACCCCTAACCAGGAAAAAGCCAAAAGAAAAAGAAGAATATTCACAAATGTACACCACCACACTTTACCAGCATGTAAAGAGCACAGCTGCAGCTCTACCCTTTGGAACAAGTGCAGGGCAAACCCCAGAAACAAATCTAAATGGAATCATAATATCAACAAGCTTTATAATAAAAGGAAAATAATTTTGACCAGAAGCAAAAAGAGTAATTCTCAGAATGTTAGCTCCCTTGTCACTGAAATAAACAAATATCTCAACAGCTTAATTAAATCCAGCAAAGTCATGTTTGAGGCTAAAATAGCTACCCAAGCAAAAGACATTTAAGGTGTTTTTTTCCTGTGTTCTTAATATCACAAGCACAATGCAGCAGTGCACTGAGCTGATTGTGAACTACCTACACTGAGGGTGACGATGCAGCAAATCTAATGGCCAATAAATTTAGCACTAACTTTACCCCCTCTCCAATCATTCTGCCCCTCAAGTTATAACTGAAACTGTCTTGCTTCCAGCTATCACACAAGACCAAGTCCTAAAAAGTGCTATAAAGCTAATAATACTGCATTGATGGGACCTGGCAATATCCCTGGATCCATCTTAAATAGCACGAAGCTCAGTTTAGCCACATCCGTAATAGCACTGTTCAGTCTTAGCCTTCATACAGGTTTTGCACTAAGCAAATAGAGAACAGCTACAGTCATTCCCTTGCATAAGGGAGGACCTTCCACAGACCCAGGCAATTACAGATCTATAAGTCTGACCAGCTTGATATGCAAAGTCATGGAAAGTCTTATCATGGAATTAGTCAATCAGAACACAAGAAATCTACAAAACCAAGACCCAGCTCAGTTTGGATTTGTCAAGTGCAGGTCATCCTAAGTCAACCTGGTAGATTTTTTTAAAAGATCACCAAAGCAACAGATGAAGGCAAAATGGTACACACAGCATACCTCGACCTGGCCAAAGCTTTTGGCACAGTCCCCCACTCAGGCATAGTAGAAAATCTAAATAAACCAGGAATAAATCACTATGTCACCCACTGGATTGCCATCTGGTTCACAGACAGTACACAGATAATCAAAACAGGGGAAGTTACCTCCACAAAGAGACCTCCAGGTTTCTGCAATAGGACCTCTCCTGTTTGGTATCTACTTTACTGAAGTAAAAGCCAATACCAAAAGGATCTGGCTGACTACGTTTGCAGATGACTGCAAGCTAGGAACAGTCATTTCACTGAATCCCCAGATGACTTAGCCATCCTGCAGGAAGGTTTGCAATAAATAACTGGTGACAAAATCATGGAATGAAACTAAATGCCAAAAAAATGCATTATTATATCCTTTGGGAAGTCATTTACTGCAGGGAACTACCACATTGACAATATGCGATGCGCCTAACAGTTGATCCACATTTTTGGAATTTGGGAACATATATGGACAGTAACCCAGCTTTTGACCAAAATGTGTAAGGAAGTCCTTCTATATTGCACAGCTTATAAACAGAAGGGTTGTGTCTAGATCTAGGGACGTCATTGTCCCCTTTTACTAAACCCTCATTAGGCCGATCATTGAATGAAATGCCCCCTTTGGCACATATCTGTCCAGACACAAGCAACTGAAATGCTCACAGGGATACCATACTAAAAGGATACAAGGCTTAAACAACATGTCCAACATGAACAGATGAAAACCACTGTCATTATACTCATGTATCCAACAGACTGCTAAGAGGTGACCTGTGTCTCACATATAAGGCATCCTCCAACCCATTATTGATGGATTTACTGCATGTTAGCAAGTCAAATGGCATCAGAAATACTCAGTTTAGGGATCTAAACATCTTCGGCAACATCAGCCCAATGCATACCTCTCAACTTCATAGTGCAAGAAATCTGGACAGAGCCTTACATAATGGGGGAACAAAGGTGCTAAAATAGGGACAGATTTTAAATATTCCTCTTACAAACTTAAAAAGTTGCTAGAATAGTATTTTTGTTAGCATGGATTTTCTTAAAGACATGAAATCTGAAACCCAAATGTATTTCTTTAGTGATTTCAGTCCTCAGATCATCCCAGTAATTTGCCAGAAAACCACAAATTTTACAATGAGCAGACTAAAAATACGAGACAAAATCTGGACATTTGAGAGGCATGGCAGAATGGTTTAGAGGGACAAATATATCTCACGGAAGATATTGCTGCTGTTGAACAGACACCCCATCCACATGAAACAAAGTTCATCCCTGTCCATATTCAAGTACAGCTTAGCTCTACAGATGGGAAACAGAAAAAAATTACCCCAGGACTGCCCCCTGTACCACTAACAAGTCAGCTGCTAAATACTTTACCACATGCAAGGGCACCCTCAAATTATCTATGCTATATTCCCAGTTATTCTCATTAGGGTTAATATATAATTATTGACCATGGGATGGGTAAGGCCAGTCGATAACCAAATGGAATAGGTTATTTTGAGAACAAAAAAGGAAATCAGCTAGACTATAAATGGCCCACAAGGGCAGCTAGCCTATTAGTTACCTATGAACCTAAGATGCTGAGAGGTATGTTGTAGCATCTTGACTTTTGCTATTTATTTATTTGTTAACTGGATAAGTAAACTGGCCACCATGGACTCTTTTCAGCCACAACTAAGGCCACAAAGGTAATGGTAAATGCAAAGTATATGACCAGTCAAGGCTGCATGTTTTGGGGAAATGAGCATAAATATGAGTACCTAGAGAATACACCATACAGAAACTTGAGAATATGCAGACGCCATGAACTCAGGTGCCAGAGGCCAGAACCAAACCCTGGACCAGTAAGGAAAAAATCTCAACTACTGAGCTGCCAATAACTCATTTATTGTCATATCTTTCAACTGTCCAGATTTTCACCTCATATTTTTGGTCTGCTCCTCATAAAATTTGTGGTTTTATGGCAAATCACATTGCGGACTGAAATAATTAAATGACATACATTTGAGTTTTAGACTTCATATCCTTCAGAAAAAGCATATTAACACAAAGCCTGTTATACTAGGAGCTTTCCAAGTTCATAAGAGCAATATTTAAAATCTGTCCCTCCCTATTTTGGGCACCCCCCATTATTGTCGCTTTGTCCAGATGTTTTGTGCTAAGAGGTAAAGAAGTATGTTAACTGTACAGATTTGCCTTATACATCAGTGTTAAGTGGGATTTGACTACCCACTCATTTATGCTAGTCTCTGCAAAACTACAAATGTTTTATTGCAAACAAGAATTATTTTATGAGTATATATATATATATATATATATATATATATATATATATATATATATATATATATAAAATAGTCTGTACAGCCAGTTTGCTGAGTCTGTAATACCATATGGGTGCTATATAATAACCATGAGATAATTTACCACCATATATTCTGAAAAGAGGAAAACCTCCTAAATACTTTCATCTAGGGACTTGTTTTTAGCTTCAAAATATAAATATTTGTTCAATTAAAGTTGCTTGCATAATTTAGGTAATATTAGTCTTTTTATATCCTGTTTATCTGACTGCAAATGTTATTATTCATGCCAAGTTCTTCCACAGACTGGTACTGTTTGTGTGTGTCTATGTACACCTCACCATATCCGAGTTTACCTGTGCATTTCATTGCACATTATAAAATAAAACTGATGCACACCCACACAGATGTCACTTGGTGCAGCCTTGTGTAGAGGAAACCATGTGTTGAAGAATTTTCAGTGAAAGGAGTCAGTTGTCGGTTGCTCAGAGCAACCAACCAACAAAGGAACAGCAGTATGAGACTGAACGTCATTTCTGTGCGAGATAACATGATGCAAACTCTTTTTCTGCATAATTCTTCATGACAAAGAGGAAGTCTGACTGAAGTTCTGACAATTCAGCTTCAGCTCTTTGTTCCTCTTTCTCAGGACTGAAAAAATGCCGTTAGTACATGTCCTATCATGAACCTTAAACCTTGCAGATAACTAATCAGGATATGAATTTTAATAAAAATATCACTTGGAGATTAAGTATTGTTAGGGGAAACCTATCTTCAGAGTGATTTAAATCTTTTTTTGGGCTAACGAATAACCCCATGACAGCTGTGCCTGTTAGAATTTAAAGTCTTGTGTCATGTCTGCTTAATATTGCAATCTGAAAAGAAGGTCTTCGTTCCCACCATATGGCAATGTCTAGACTTAGTTTAATCCACAAACAGGAGTAAATAGTGTCAATTTTACCCGAAGTTGGGGTGGTTTGCCCAGGTGGGTCAATCCCAAGTGATTAAATCTCGCTGTGGGCAAATCCATCATTAACCACATTCACTTGTGGATTACTGTTGTTTTACAATACCATAATTTAAAATAGTACATATTGCATTTATATATTTTTTAAACCAAAAATTTGTATTACAGAACTGCTAATTCTAATAGACTATTTTCATCATGAGAGATGTACATGCTGACATTTTTCACATTATATTTGGATTAACAGAATTTGTGCCACTTAACAGGAGTGTGCATCTTATTGTTTTCACAAAGACAGTTGTAGATGCCTATATCCTGATAGTAAGTCTAAAGCATATTGTGACTTCTTGTTTCCTTTTTGTTATGTTGGCCTTTGCTTTCTACCCTGTTGATGCATACATGTGTTTTATCTGCTTAGCAGAACATATAACACAGTGTCTGTAGATTTTCTTTTTAACAGCCAGATAGACTTGCTACTGTGGGTGATGCTGAATTCCCAGGGTCTATATTAGACATTCGAATGCTTAAATATTCAAATAACTAAAGATCGAACTTTATTGATCGAACGCTTAAAAGTTTGAATATCTATAAAAAGAATATTAAAAAAAAAAGAAAAAGCAAACTGTTTAAGCAGGGGGGAAAGCCCCCTGCACACCACACCCCCCCTGCTACTTAAATATACAAACTCTGAGATTACACTTCAATGTGCTACAGTGCGGAAATGGAAAATTTCCCATTTCCTACACTGTAGCGCAGTCTTGGAGTTGGTATATTTAAGTAGTGGGGTGTGTGTGGGTGCAGGGGGGCTTCCCCCCCTTCTTATACCCTTTAGTTTTTCTTTTTTTTCTTTTTTTTTTTTTTTAATTTTTATGTATATTCAGACATTTAAGCGTTCGATCACTAAAGTTCGATCTTTAGTGATTCAAACATTTAAACATTTGACTATCTAATATAGACCCGAATTTCCACTGGGCATCCTGACTGCCTTCTCCAATCAGTGTGCATGTTTGAAAATGATTATTAACCTTCACTATGTTCTATCTGCTAACTGAACAAATTCAAATTAGTAAACAGAGTAAATGCATCAATTTATTTGTTTTTACATTTGTTAATAAGGGTAAAGAGCACTCACCCATATAGATATTTTTCAGACTTAGCGTGGGAGCACAGCCAGATAGTGTCACACAAAGTAAATAGAAGATGAGGGAATCAAACCTCAGGCTACAGGAAGCTCCACATTAACAGCTCACTGCCTTCATTACCTCTGCTCTAACTGCCATACACTTAAAACTGAAAAGCTAAACTTAACAGAACATGGCATACCCCATAATATGATGCATGATTGGAGTAACACTTATCAGTCTTTCTATGTGAGCAGTAGAAACTGTGCTCAGACAGAGCATAATTAAAAATGGCTCACTATGGACAGTGGTAATAACAGAACTTCAGTGCTTTCCATAACGTCTCTTCTGAGATCAGTACTATTTCCATCACTTTCAAACGAAGTACAATCAGACAAGGATCTAAATATAAATATTCTTATTTTTTACTGGAGTGTGACATACTTTATATCAGTCCCACATGTCAAGCTTCAGCTACTGAAATTCTTTGTAGAAAAGTTTTGCTTTTATTTATATATGTAAATGTGCTTTGTACTACAGCTTTGTGCAACTTTTCAAAATACCGCAAGATGCATTTCATCCTCAGTATTTTCTAATGGTCTCAGATGTGGAATTGTAGTGTGTAAAGCTTATTTAAGGCTGTGAGATACCAAAAGAAAACAGACACATAACCTATGTATACTTTATGCTTAACAGTGCAATAAGCAAGTAGGAAGTGGTTAAGCAAATGGTACGTGATCCAGATTAAAGCACTTTTGTTACAGAACTGAAATGTTGGACAGGGAAGTATGTCGCTAACTCAATAAGTTCTCCATCATCAGGAAGAGTGGGGTGAGATCTGTCTCTCTCTCTCTGTGTGTGTGTGTGTGTGTGTGTGTGTGTGTGTGTGTGTGTATATATATATATATATATATATATATATATATATATATATATATATATATATAAAATGTGTGTGTCTGTTTATATGTATACAAGTATAACATTATGTATGCATCTTCATCCCTGTTTTTTAAATTTCTTCTTGGGGTTAGGGTATTTTGTCAATTGTTGCCACATCTCATGACTCAGAGCCACTCTCCTACCTTCAACAGTCAGGAATGACTTTTGCAGGTCTTCTCTTACACAACCCATCTGTCTAAACTGGACATCCTCATCTCTTCTTGCCTTCTTCCTGTTTTATTGAGTTTTTCTGTAACAAATCATCTTGTGCTTTCCTGCATATGTGGCAGAATGTTAAACTCATTTCTTTATCAGTCCCCAGTGTGCATCTTACCACCAGTCTCACTGCACCTACATCATTCAGCATTGCACCTACATCATTCAGCATTGCACCTACATCATGCAGGCACTGCACCTACATCATTCAGGCAGTGCACCTACATCATTCAGCATTGCACCTACATCATGCAGGTACTGCACCTACATCATTCAGCATTGCACCTACATCATGCAGGCACTACACCTACATCATTCAGCATTGCACCTACATCATGCAGGCACTGCACCTACATCATTCAGGCAGTGCACCTACATCATTCAGCATTGCACCTACATCATTCAGCATTGCACCTACATCATGTAGGCATTGCACCTACATCATTCAGCATTGCACCTACATCATTCAGGCAGTGCACCTACATCATTCAGCATTGCACCTACATCATGCAGGCATTGTACCTACATCATTCAGCATTGTACCTACATCATTCAGCATTGCACCTACATCATGCAGGCACTGCACCTACATCATTCAGCATTGCACCTACATCATATAGGCACTGCACCTACATCATTCAGCATTGCACCTACATCATGCAGGCACTGCACCTACATCATGCAGGCACTGCACCTACATCATGCAGGCACTGCACCTACATCATTCAGGCAGTGCACCTACATCATTCAGGCAGTGCACCTACATCATTCAGCATTGCACCTACATTATGCAGGCACTGCACCTACATCACCTCACGCTTTCTCAGCTGCTTGGCATCCACAGCTTGGGCTTCTCAGACATATATATTTGTAACATTGTATGGTGGTTCCGTGCAGTGAATGCCCAAGAGATAAAGGGAATAGATCTGGGCAGGGTCATTTTGAAATGAGCCATTGCCAGGATTACATTTGTTTTGAGTATTTAGAAAAGAAATAATAGCTTTGCTATACAAGACAAATGCACTTTAGTAAAGAAATGGGAACTAGATCTTTTAAACTGAGATACTGGGAGCTCACATGTGCATGTTGTAAGCTGTTAACCTACTCCTTTTTAAGGCCAGAGTAATCCTAGTATGGGAAAAAGTCATTTATGAAACTCTGGAGCACTTTTGGTGAAAGAAGAAACAGACTGAGGTTGGAACAATTGGCTATAAGGTGGGAGCCAGGTTTGAGATCTGTGATTGTCAGTGGAAATCCTGATAACAGAAATTTGGAGGATTTCTGACAGGAGATATTCTGGTAAAAGACTGTTTCACCAGTGAAATCCCTCGTGATATAAGATATTGATTTATAAACACTATTTCTCTTACCTGTCAACACTATCTTGAGCATTTTGTTATTTAGTTTTTGCACTCAGGAGACAGAAAGTCTTATTTAAAGAGAGACTTTGTGATTTAAAATGGACTCACTTGAGGGTGTACTTCCTTGGGAAATATCTAATACACCTAATCTGAGTGATGCTGCTAACAGAACAGAAGGACCGAACTGCTCATTATATTACAAGCATAATGTTTTATCAGTTTTACTCCTTTAGATTTCATTCTTGGCGAAGTCTGCCTGTTTTGTGTTATATATGTATATCTGCATACATTTTTGTGGGCATTTGTGTGTGATTTGATATATATATATATATATATATATATATATATATATATATATATATATATATATATATATATATATATATAAACATGTGTGTATGTGTATCTGTGTAGAAATGCATGGGTGTGTTGACAACCTTAAAACTTTAAGCCATTTAGTTGAGCAAAATACATTAACAGCATCACTAATTTTCCAAAATGATGCAACTCCATGTCTCATCAGAGTAGGTTGACATCTCTACACTTACATTTTTTTTGTTGTTGTTTTTCCTACGGAGAAACTAACTTCTGGATTCTATCTCCTATACAATTTCATTTTTTTTGGTCTTAACAAAGAGTGCCTTGTTAATTAATGTATAGCATGTGTTGCCTAGCAAACTGTTCATGAGAATGTTTCCACACTATGCACTGCAACTTACATCAAAGATGCACTGCCCTTTTCCAGATCCAGTATGTTACAGCATACATACTTGCATTATATATATATATTGTATGTGTGTATGCATGTACACACACGTATATAAAATGTCATAGATAATGCACACTTTTGCACAGAAATGCTAACTGAAGCAGACAAAAGGAACTGTGCAACTATGGATACCAGTGACAAAGTGCTTCACAAAGAGTAGTATATTTTGTGGAGTTGGAAGTCCTCTTATGGGGAAAGAAGAAATTAAGAACACTGTTTAAAGAAAAGTTTATGAAGGTGAGATTAAGCTAGGAAAAAGCAGGTTAAACATCAGCTAACCTTCTATGGAAGGAAATGCTGGATTCCAGGAATTTTGAAAGGAAATCTTTCCTTGATGAACTTGGGAATAAACTCTTCAGGGGATATACTAACATAATATACTAACATAATATACTAACAACAGCTCAATAATTTAAAAATAGATCAGGATAATGAACACATGCTAGAATATGATGAAGCTAAAGAGCTGCCAGAGGAACCAAATTGAATGCCAGAAGGACAGCAGGGCTGAGGGATGGTGGAACAGAAAGGACATGGAAATAACCAATTTGTACATGGAAGAATGCTGAGCAGAAAAAGCCATGGGGGTTGGCTGAGCGGTCATCTTATGAATATAGACAATTGCCCTAAGTAGTTTGAAAACCTTGGTTGGGCTGCCTTCAAATTAGTTCCTGAAGAGGTCCACAAGACAAGGCTGGAAAAATTAAGAAAACAACTGGCTAGCTAGCATCTTTTCCAATTCTGGTAAAACCAAAGGAAAGAATTCTTGTGTCTAGGATTGCTGAAAATCCAAATGCCAGTGATTTGGAATATGATGTAGCTCTCAACCTCTTAGTTCAAAAGTCGGGGACAAAGCTAACAAATGAAGGCCGAAGGCCAAAAAGAGATTTTCGGTATCACTGTTATACACATACCAAGTTGCTAGAATAAGGGGTTTGCATTACCCTGTATTTTCTGAAGGACATTACATAATGACATACATCTGAGATTCAGACTTAGTGACTGCAATCCTCAATGACTTCCCAGAAAAATGCATATTCTGTGAAGAAAAGGCCAAGAATACGAGTCAAAATCAGGGACATTATATAAAATCAAGGACAGTTCAGGGCTATGACAAACGGACAGCACAGTTTCTTACAGTAAGGATGTTAATAGCTGACTTGGAACATGCTTAAGCAGTAGTACAGCTAAGGTGAGGCAAAAGGGTCAACTGCCTCAGGTGCAAAGTGTTGGAAGGCAGATCAGCAG